>NC_085048.1:4039031-4321531 GCF_963662255.1 Cinclus cinclus
GTTTTGTGTCACTGCTTGTTTGTGCCATAAATGTCATTTGGAATGACAACACTAGGAAAAGGTCAGGGCTATTACTAAACAAGCTTACCCCCTGGAGCCTAATACAGTCAAGACACTGTGATTCAACTGCTGGGAGTGGCTGGAGAGATGGTAGAAGGGAGAAATATTTTGGTATTTTTCAATGCTGGTCCATGGAAATCATACCTTGAGGCTCAAAATGGGACAAAGCCAAAAGCAGCCTTATGTGTTTGATTCAGGTAATGTATTCAGAAGAATTAACAGCAAGCGCCAGGATTTGAGGAGCCAGCAGAGCTGTCTGTTTCTTTTTATTAGTGCATGGATGCTAAATACTGCTCAGAGAATGAAGTTTGATCAATAAGTCATCCCCTAGTTGCTGTTCTGCATTGGCTTTGCCTGGACTGTTAGAAGAAGACCATGTGTTTGCCTTTTTTCTTTTCCCCCAGAGTAAAAATTCTTCAGTAAGTAGAAACATGAAGAGGAAAGAGGAAATCAGCTGTAGCTTAATGCTGTTTGCTGTCATCTGTAGCTTAGGTAAATAACCTTGCATATAGGTAATTCCTGCTGAGGGAGGGAGTTAGCTCACTAAATAACAACAGATACTAATCCAGCCGAAAATTATAATAATTGCACCAGTTGATTGAGAACCACCTAAGCAGGAGGATTGTGGGGAGACGGGGGGAATCCTTCCTTTGACATCTTCAATCAAAATTATTTTATTCACTTATTGTAAGGCCGTTTTCCGATAGGCCATCATAGTATCATAAATTGGTTTATGTGGAAAAGGCCCTTAAAACCATCCCATTCCAACCCCCTGCCATGGACACCTTCCACTAAACCAGGTTGCTCCAAGCTCCATCCAACCTGGCCTTGAAGGTTTCCAGGAATGGGACATGGTATCAGACATCTACATTTTTTTTTTTTACCATATGAAGTTAGGATTGTAAGAATTCCAGATTGGACACTCTTTTCTTAGACTCCCTAAGAATATAATTAAGCTCAGTTCAATTAAGAAATTCACTTATTCAAGCTGAAGAACCAGTGTGCCTAGCATTCTTCTTTGAAGCTACAAAAAAAATTATAGAAGTTCTTGTCCAAAAGAAAGATCCTTGGAAAAGTCATGGAAATAAAGATATTGAATACCTGCTGAAATTTGTCTTGAAGCACTCACTGGCTTTCTTTTAAGTAATAAAAGGAGAAAAACTGAAAAATAAGTAAGCAAACAATCTTCTCATCAAGGAATGATGAAAATGTGAAGTTGTAAATACCTGACAAGTTAATTCTGGTTGTTTGGCTACTGGAATTGTCTTTGCTTATCAGAATTTCAGACAGAAGAGGAAAGTTGTCAATGAAGATATTGAGTTTGTTTGCCTAAAAGTTTGTTTTACAACTAAATCTTGAGAAATGTTAGAAGACCTTGTCTTTTTCTTGAGGCATCAGTTGGTAAAATAAATCACATTTTATATAAAAAATATACTTTTGCTGATTAACGAAAACCAGGTGTCACAAAAAATGTCCCTTTGAAACTTCCAGATTTTTTTTTCTTCCTCCCTTCTTTTTATTATTTTTAATACTTTAGGCAAGAAATATTCTCCTAGTGTTTGACATTAAAATGAGTCTTCATTTCTTTATCAGATAAAGATCTGAAAATGTGAAAACCATGCTATTGCAGCTGAACTAATGTTTATTTATTTTGTTTCTTTACAAGCACTTATCTAGAAATCTTCATACTTATTGTTCCATGAAAACAGTGCCAGAAATAAAGGTTGATCCAGCTCTATAAACCAAAATCCAAACTTGCCATTAACAATGCAAGATCCATAAATATTGACATTTTTCCTTTATGATAAATGAAAGAAGGGAGAAGGAGGGGGAAAAAAAAAACACCAGGGGGGGACTTTGTAATAATTATTATTTATAATTCCATGGTGGAAAACAGAAACATTGACAAGGGAACTCTGATTTGTCCCATCTGTGGCAGAAACCTCCCAGTGCATTTTGAGTAGGACTTCCCAGTTCCTCCCTTAGCAAGGATTCCTTATTTTTCCAATAAAAACGTGCACATTGTTGAGGAGGGTGAGTCTTTCCGGACATTTATCTGTAGTTTTTCACCCAAATTTGATAGGCCTGCAGCACTAAATGAGAAAGAAATCACAAGTCACAGCTGGGGATTAGAGCCATCCCTTGCACCCCCTCACATGTGGCACAGCAGCTCAGCTCCACTGCGTGCCTTGCCATGTCAAAAGTGCTTTCCCTGTGCTTCAACCCCCTGGGTTTGCTCCCCAGAAGTCTGACTGGATTAAGAATGGAGTCAAATGCTGCTGTTGGTCTTATCAGAACAGATCTGAGCCCAATACGACGAAAACATAAGGAATCAGGATCAAGGTATTTTCCCTCAGTGCTCTTGTCATAAACAATTGGTGCAACAGAAAGAACATCAAGGAGCTGCTCTCTTACTGTGAAATATTCAGATTCCCCCCTCCAATTTGGTCTGCTTTGGGGAGTTGATGACTGCTTAAATTCTTCAGATGCAAAGCCAGGGTGCATTTGTGAGTGGAGGCAGCTCAGCAGAAGGTCTGAGAAGAAGCACAAATCTTCATGGAGCACTGTCGAGAAGAATAGAAGGAAATTCTTTCACATTACGAGCAAAAACATCTGTCCCTTCAATGTGGCAAGATGCAAAACCCCAGCAAACGTGTCTGTTTTGATAAAAAGCATGGAACAATAGTTCCACATTGCTGCAGGAGGTTGGAGGCTGTGGGAATCAACAACTGAGCTGTCCCATCTCAGCCAGCATTGAGAGACTTAACACATTCACTTGGCTTCCCCTCCCTACTGGTGTGCCCATAATTTCCATCTCTATGAAGCCAGGCATCAATAACAATGAAATTCAGAGGGGTATATTTTGAAATGCTAAGTGATGAATTTTGCATCCAGGCAAGCAGATTTCCATTAGAGTGAGTAGAAAATTGGAAAAGTAGGACATTAACGTTACTGTAGGTGTTGTCCTAAGGTGCTGGAGAGTTAATATGTTTGCAAGAGGTTTGTACTCCACATGATCTCACAAAGCAGAAACACTAGGCTGGAAAGAGGAGACTTGACCAGTTCACAATCCTTCCAGTGCCTCATTTCCGCCATCTAAAAGAAATCTGCATGTTCTACTCCAGGAAAACCTCCTATCTTTCTTCAGGATATTCTTATATCAGTCTCTGTGTGCAGAAGCAACTTTTGAAACCAACCCTAGGGCCAATTACCAACACAGAGCCAGGCATTGCAATTACTCTGTGAAAAAAACTGATGCCTTTCTTTCCTGCAAAACCTATTCCTGCAGAATAGAACAGCAAAGTACCTTAGGTGTGGTGGTTGGCCAACAATAAACAGAAAAACTGTAATCCCTGAAAACTAATACGGTGTAGAGGGGCTGCAGAGCAAGATGAATGGAAAGCTGTGTGGTGTGTGGAGTGTTCGGAGGGAATATTTTTTTTGTTGTTGTTGTTTCAAAAGGAGTTTTTTCACCCCAGGCCAGAAGCCTTTGTGTCAGGGAGACTGCCTCATTTCTCTGCTCAAAGGCTGTCAGAGATGACTGAGATTTGAAAATGCTTTCTGATGTTGACGAGGTCAAGGGAGACAGAGCTGCCTACCATCAGTGGCTGCATCAGTGGTGGGATGGGAGGACACGTGAGAGGGAGGATGGAAAGAAGCCAGTGAAATCGTTATCTCTGGAGAACTAGATAAAACAAAATAAATAGCATAAGATAAAATACTGGAGAAAGAAGAGGCACAGGTCAAACAGTAACACCAAAGTTTATGGCATTATTATTCAGCTAGAATAAAGGAAAATATCTTGGTTCCCAACTGGGGATGTTCTGAAGAGAGGGAAACTGACTGGAGGCAAAAGATATATTAATATTACTCCACTTAATCAATACATAAAATCCTCCAATGTGTTTTTTGTACAAGCCTGCTCTGCAAAGTTAACACCTGCAGTGTTTTCTGATTCCATCTAATTGTGCTTGCAATAGTTTAAATCAGGACTGCCCAAAGAAGCCAGGAATTGAATCAGGCCGTGGAAGTGGCTGCCACAGATTGCAGCCATCTTGCTCAAAGGACAGTGGGCCAATGTCACTGTCACCATTAAAGATGGACTCTCTCTGTCCTACCTCACAAAGCAGCAGAAGGACCCTACTCAGATCAACCTGTAACATTCCATTTAACTGCATATTTCCAAAGTTCACAGAAGAAACTTTCACATGGGATTTGGTTCTCCACAGGCTGTGCTCTCCCCCAGGGATACCCAGCTGGGCTGATCCCACATAACTTTGTGTCTCAAATCCATTCAGAGCAGCAGACGTTTCTACAGGGCAGCACACATGGCCAGCTTTAGAGTGCTGGCATTGGTTTCCAATATACCAATACCAATGGTAGCTGGTTTTATTACTGATTTCACAAAATCATAAGATAAAGACAAAAAATAGATGTCACTACTTTTACCAGAGAATTACACTGGCTATTTCTTCCCTATGTTCCCCTTATAAGCAGGCAAAGCAGGAAATGCTGATCCATGTGAACTGGGCAGGATGCACAGTTTTTCTTCAAAATCTCAATTGTGTGAATCATTTATGGCTGTGGTGCTACAAACTTCCTCCTGTTCCATAATTCCTCAGTTTGCTGTGGTGCCCAGAGGCCCACAGAAGATGTTTCCCCACTTTTTGATGTGCTCCTTGAGCCAGAGGAAGACTGTAATGAAGTAGTGGGAAAAGGGAAAGCCAACATGGAAAGCTAAATGATTCAAAGGTTTCTACCAGGTGATAAATGTCTTGATTTATGACCCTTCCTTGTTGATGACACAAGGTTTAAGAAGTGGCCTACCCGTGTGTGATAGGTAAACAGTTTTTCTTTTATATGGGGAGAAAGACGTGGGAGAAGGTATGTGGAATGGATCCATATGTACCTGGTAACAGTGCCCAGTCAGCTGTCACTGAGCACCAAGGAGGACCACAGGAGATGCTCCTCACCCAAACAGCCACGCGTGGCAGGAAGGAGGGCACAGCAGGGAGCAGGGGCTTGGCTCCACATGTCTGCACTCACAGCTCCACAGGGCAAATCCCACCCCACCAGGGCCAGTTCAAGACATTTCCACTCCCAGATCCCATTGATGGAGACTCATTGCAGTCTCCCCTTTTCCTGATGAATAGAACTCCTTTAGCCTTGTCACATAAGCTGTTGGAAGGGTGGATATCTAACCCTGGATCAGTGAAATTATCTGATTTTTAAAAATGGGGTTTTTTTTCCAAAGACCTTTACAATGTCATGAGTCTGGCTTGATGGTCAGCCAAATGCACTCTGAAACCAGTACAGCAGGGCAGGAGCCAACCTTCACAGATCCCAGCAGATTTGCTTTAGATAAGGAAGGAGGTTCCCTCTTATACTCTGCCTATTCAGGTGATGTGGAACCACATTTCTATATTAATAAATGTGGGCAACAACTAGTTCTATATTAATGCCTTAAACAGTGCCATGTTTCTTTCACAATGAGCTGGGTGGTGTAGGACGGTCTATGTCCAGAGTATTAAACTGGACCTCCAAAACTGAGTGGCTGCATCCAAAATAGCTGCTGGGAATGGTCTCTGGTCTGTGCCAAGTCCCAAACTGTGTCAGGATAACATCCAGGGCAATGCTAGAAGCATTACCCCTGGACAATTACAATGTTTGGTCCCTATGCCAGCGGTCCATGACTGTTACATTAGCTGTTATAGATAGAGTCAGAATTCAAATTTTTATCCTTTCAAAGCTCTTATTTATGATCTGACTAAGGCTTATTCTGATTTTGTCTTATTGTTCTATTTTTTTTTTAAACTGACTGATTATTCTAAACTTTTTGTGGGCTTTTTTCTCATTTTCACAACAATCCAGTCTTAGACCCTGAACCTGATTGCTCATTCCCGTGTTTCTCCTACTGCCACCTACTCTTCTGCCTACCACCAGTTCTAGCAGTAAAACTATTTGTATATCATGTTGTAAACTATAGCAGTGATATGACAGCAAGGGACATAAAGACAGCAGGACATGGCATTAGTCATGTGCACTGTTTGCATTAATTTGCATTAATTGTTGGCATTAATTTCTTTATTTCAAAGTGAAGACATCTCACATTAAATCTCAAGGTGGCTTCCTGATCATTATTTCATCTTAACAGTAGGAATGTTAAATAATCTAGTGTATGACCTAAACTGAGGCAGATGAGGAAAGGGATATTGCATCTCTGTTGTCACCAAGGAAACAAGAAGCAGTGACAGTTTCCACCAGCTGAACACTCACCTCTGCACCTTTAGTTCACCTGAGGTAGCAGCCTAGCACTTCCATTAGGGATGGGAAAAGCAGAAGGTATAAAAACAGCAGGAGGTACAAAAATATCTTTAAAACCCAATGAATAACAGGGAGGGAAAGGAAATAATTTATTCATTCCCATCTACTAAAGCAGTTGCAAGAGGGTGGGTGATTGTAAATTAGGGTGACTGTGCCAGAAGAAAGTGAAATTCATTCATTCCAGGGCACCCAGACCTGCAGAGGTTGTTGGGTACTCCCCAGTAAAGCACCACCTGGGGTAGAGCTCCTGGGAATTTCTGAGAGAAAGCTAAAGGCACCTTTGGAGATTTCCACTAAAATCCTATTTGCCGTGTAAGAAAAGTAAACAAGGAAGAATAACTTTTAAAATAGGGAACTAATGTGAGGTTTCTAAGTCTATAATCAGCTTAAAGTATAAATTAAAACAACACTCAATTCACACTTTCTTTTCTTCAATTAAAGTTACAAATAAATTGAGTTAAATATAAATGTTTCTTTGCATCCAAATTTTCCATTTGTTTCTAACTCTTTTAATTGCAACTTCAGTGGTTAAGTGATAAAGATCTACTTCTTACCTTAATAACTCTTCAAAAGACCTTAAAATATAACCCTTAAAATATATAATAAGGAAATTTTGGTTATGTGTTTTCTGCATCTCCAAGCTCTGGGTTTGTGCTTTTGAGGAAAACCATTTTCTCCTTCTAATCAGATTTTACTTTGGAGTAAAATATATTTTATTTGGGATAGTTTTAGTTTATCTAGCTATAATAAGCTTCCATCTGATTCTTTGATTTTATTTTTTTAATATATTTTTTATCGCCTAAAAAAGCACTTAGGAAAGAAGGAAGTACTTAGTCCAGTCATTTTAAGCTCAAGCAAATAAATACTTAAAAGCTTTTCACATAGCATTCTATTATGAAAAAAAAAAAAAAGCAACATCAGAGAAAGCAAATCTCCAACAACAACTTGGAGTAGGTTTACAGTTCTTCAGCCTTTGCTCTAGCCCTGGAGCCTGATGGGACGCTGGTGTCCTTGGAGGAATGGTCGAAGGAATTGCTGGGGGCCAATTGCTGATTTTATCATTCAAACACAAAATTTGTTACACCACTTTATCGGTCGCAGGGAAAGCAATTATAGTGTAGTTCAATTTTCCACTCAATGACTGTGCTGGGGATCAAAGTCAGTTTTTTTATGATGAAGAAAGAAATGTTTTGCTGTTTTGATTGTTATTTAAAACTAATAATAATAAAAGCTTGCATTTCCAGTAGAAGGCTGTGTTTGCCTCTGTGCCTTTTTTTCATTCTGGAGATGGAGCTGATTATTTTCATTTTTCTCTTGTTAAATAATCAGGTTATTTTGTTGGTAGTTTGTTAGTTTAGTTTTTTTTTTTTTTCCTCTCCTCATTGACTAAAGCCACTTCAATGTCGAAATAGAATTGTCACACTTAAAAGCAATATAGCATTAGAATACTAATCACAAATACTGGAAATTAAATGGTCTGTATGACATATTTCTGAGTATGATCTGCTTCCTTTTGAAATAAGAAATATTCAGTATGTACATATTTTTTTTATGTCTTTAGCCATCTAGAATCTAATTGTGACCCAAAAAATCCATTATCATATTAATAAAAAGTCCATTTCATAAAACAAACACATAATTGGTGATCGTACAAAAACAAATTTTATGGACTCCCACAATAATAGGTAAATCATCTATAGAACTCTCATTTAATAATAATTTTTAATTTGATTTTTCTAAAGATATTTTAAAATAATCAGAATAAACAACAGCAGAGTAAGGAAAGTATATTTCCTCAAATGAAAGTGTGTTAATCACACACAAAACTTTTATCTTTACAAATTTTAACTAATATATACTTCAGACTCTCCTATACAGTAAGTATTCAAACAGTAACGGCACAATGTTGCCATATCAAAGAAATCACATCAATTATTTAGTGAAATATTTTAATCACTCATTCTCAGAAAGCAAAAGAGAGCTTTCTGGGTATTTGAAGACTTTTATTTCTTCATGCGATTTTTTTTTTTCTTTGAAATGTTTTGCCACAGCCTCACTTCTTAGTGTGGTCACAAAAAACAATATCTTAGTCCAATGCCCAATTTCTTCAGCTCACTTTTTTTGTTTTTGTTGCTGCAAAATTGCCTCTTCCTTTCTATCAAAATCAGATTTACCCTTGCTAGAAGTAGTCTCTGTCCAGGAACGTGTTACTTTTTTTCACAAGTGTTGGCTTTGTGACCTATCAGTGAAACTTCTCATATTATTCAGGTTAAACAAATGCTTAAGTTCTCCATTGCAATCAGCTTCCACGTAGAGAGCAATACCTAGGAAAAACATATATTTTTAAGATGATTTAAAAAACAATAGGAAAAAAATGTTTTTTTGTTGGTTGATTGGTTTGGAGTGGGTTTTGGAGTTGTTTATTTTAAGTCTTGTGATGCTTCCATCAGTTCTGTGGTTCACAGGTGAGGATGACTTATAAGCAAGCAAGGTTCACTAAACTGGATTTTTACATGAAGATGTTGGAAAAAGTTTATAGTCTAACTTCTACCAGGTTCTATCTGCTCTTCTTTATTATGGCTTTTGAAACTTCTAATAGTTACAGATCAGACAAGAGAGATGGTGAACTGAGCTGGGGGGAAAGAATGGAAAATAAAACTCCCCCACCTCCAAAACTCTTGGGAACTGTTGAAAACTTCCACTTGCTTTTTGGAATTATTTTTCGTATTTTTCTTCAAAATTTCATATATATTTGTTCATCACATCCTTACAGTTTTAATCAACATAAATGATCAAAACACAGGCATTTTTAAGGTGCATCAGTCTATGGGTGTTAAAGAATTTATGCTTCTTTAAAAAGAATAGAATCATAGAATCATTAAGGTTGGAAAAGCCCTCAAAGATCATTGAGTCCACACATTAACCCAGCGCTGCCAAGCTCACACTGAACTGTGTCTCCAAGTGCCACACCCACATTTTTTGAATACTTATAGGGAATTTTAAAAATGCAGAGAAGAAGGAGAAAGAAAAGAAGAGAAAGAAAAGGATAAACGAAAAGGAAAAGGAAAAAAAAAAACCCCAAAGGAAATTAAAAGGAAAAGCAAACAATAAAGGGAAAAAACAGAAAAGGAAAATGGCAAATGGAAAAGGAAAATGGAAAATAAAAAGAAGGGGAAAAAAAGAAAAAAAGAAAAAGAAAAAGAAAAAGAAAAAGAAAAAGAAAAAGAAAAAGAAAAAGAAAATGAAAAAGAAAAAAAAAAAAGAAAAAGAAAAAGAAAAAGAAAAAGAAAAAGAAAAAGAAAAAGAAAAAGAAAAAGAAAAAGAAAAAGAAAAAGAAAAAGAAAAAGAAAAAGAAAAAGAAAAAGAAAAAGAAAAAGAAAAAGAAAAAGAAAAAGAAAAAGAAAAAGGGAAATTAAATTTCAAGGGTTAAGTTTGACCTTCAAGCAATACAGTTCAGTTTGAAAAACCTCCTGCTTCAAAATATTAGCTCTGAATTAATGCTTGACAATTCCAGCTCCTGTAACAGCACAGAAAAACTCATTCACAGGCACTGTTTGAGAAACCCAATTTTATTTAATATATTTGCCTGCTTATAATAAAAGAAAAATATAAAAATCATTACTTTGTCCTCCCCAGCTATAAAAGCAACCAGACAGCTCCGTTCTGTCAAATTCAAATTAGTGGATGGTTTCTCCCACTTGGGAGGCTGCAGCCCTGGCCTGTGGTCAGAGATAAATTTTTCAGTAAACCTGTACCTAAAGTGATGAAGGGAAACCTCCCAATTTACTCATTCACAAGTGAGCTGATAGCAAAGCAGGGTTGTTTTTTTGTTCATGCACGGGGATGTGATGCAGGGAAGGTGGGATGAGGTAGGGAAGAGTTTGGGGGTGAGCAGTCCTCAGCTGGGGAGAGTGGAACCAGGCTCACCCACCTGGCTGCATGGAAACCCTACTAAGTCTGCTAGTCCACATCTCATAAATAATTTTTGGAGGATTCCCAATAAACATGATGAAATTAGGTTCACTGCAACAGGAAGAAGGAAAAGGTAAATATATCCTTAACTCAGCAATAATCATCAAGTGCCAGAAACTCACCACAGTATCTTTTCAATGCCTTGAATTCCTTCTCCTGTTTCTCATTTTTTGACTGTTTCTCCATTCAAGATTTTTCTTTGTTTTTCAAGAAAATACCAATCTCTCAAAGATCTGAGTCACTTCAGAGGCTTCCTCATTAAAAAAAAATATTATTATGGAAAGAACTTGCTGTGGAATATGGTTTAGTGGTGGACATTACAGTGACAGGTAAATGGTTGGATTCAACTACCTTGGAGATCTTTTCCAACCTAAATTCTCAACAACTCCGCTTCTGTCGTGGTGAAGGCTAAGTTTTTAAGGAAAAAGTCAATCACTTTTGTTCCTGCTAGAATGTTGTTTGTGAAAAATGTACAAATAAATGTGGCAGCTTAAGCAAGAGGTGTGGGCTGTAGAGTATGGCTGGCAAATGGGACTTTCTCATCTGAAGTGTGAGCTTTTCTCCATTATCTTCTTTAAGGATCCAGGGGATTTGTACAGTGAGTGAATGCATCTTTTATGCAAAATCTTATAAAGTCACAGAAGATCTCAGGACAACTACCAAGCGGTTGATAGAAAATTATGGAAGAGGCACGTGGACACAGGTCTCTTGGTGGGACACATGAGATTGCAATTGAAAGTTGAGCTGCTGCTCCACTCCACAAAGAAGAGCAGATTACAAGCCCAGTGTTGTCACAGCCACAGCTTGGATCACCACAGTAGTTTTCCAAAGCCTATCACCGCTTTTGTTTTCTTTATTTTATGCAAGACTGTGCCAGGCTTTGAGGATCAAATTGCTGAACTCCAGAGATATAAACAATGTTCTCCAAAAGCTAAAAACAACAGTTTTCTTAGGTGGATCAGAAAACTGAGCTCAGTTTTCTGTGCTGGCTCTCTAAAGCAGCTCAGAGAGTGGTTTGTCTGAGACAAGAGTACCCTGGAATGCTTTGGAAGGAAACTTAAAAACCATCTCATTCCATACCCCTGCCATGGGCAGGGACGCTTTCCACTACTCCAGGTTGCTCCAAGCCCCTTCCAACCTGGGCTAGAACACCTCCAGGGACGGGGCAGCCACAGCTTCTCTGAGCAGCCTGTGCCAGGGCCTCACCACCCTCTGAGTAACAAATTTATTCCTAAAGTCTAACCTAATCCTACCCTCTGAGAGTTTGAAGCCATTCCCCCTTGAACTACCATAAAATGTCTTTGTCAAAAGTCCGTCTTTCGAGCCTCTTGCAGCTCTTCTCTCATGGCAAGCTGGGAAAGTCAGCTTGGAATGGTCATGATTTAAATTAGCCTGTGTGTTGTTATGGAGAAGGCGTTTCATTATAACAGGATGTTACTCAGTGGTAGTTCAGCAAAATAGGTCTCAGAATTTCATCTGAGAGAGGAGTCTGGGTAGCTATTTGTTTACAGTTTGCATTAGTTTGCATTAAACACTTAATTCTTTGGGAAGTGGATAAATTCATCTGATGTGCAATTCTTTCTTTGAATGTTTAATGTCATAAATGTTGAACTACTGTTTTCAAGTCTTACACAAGGAAGAGTAGAGTTATCTCATAATGGGTGACTACAGAGCTCACTGATTGCACAGCAATTTGGGAAGTTTGGGTTCAAATATCTATAGGTGAAAAATTATAAATAAGTCATCAATTTTTTCTTGTTTGCTACTAGAAAATACAGTGGGACATTCTCACATTTATTGAAAGTAAGTCAGTCTTACTCTAAGCACTAGAAGGAACATTTCTGCATTCTCTTTACAACAAAGGCTCAAGATAAAATTGAGGGTCAGTTCTTGTTTTATACAAGCCCTCTGATAGAAACACAGTATTGTATTATCAAGAAAAGAAACACTAATGTTTGATGACATTCCTTTGACAAGTTGTCATGTCTCAATCTAAATTAAAACCACATCTGACACACCAAAACCCTTGTCTTGATCTGTCTTGTTTGGATAGTGCCAGTCCATGATATGACCTGAAATCCCTTCCTTGAGGTCATTTAGAAAGACTCATTGAAACAATATATACTGGCTTCATATATTGGCTGCTGGTCAATGAAAACTCTCTCTGATGTGACACTGGAGACTGTATCCCTGCCTGAAAGGGGTAAATGGATTTGATTTGGGGAAGGGAGAGAAGAGAGCAGGAAGTCTCTCAAAGGGAAAGTTCAGTAATATGGCCTTACCTCACATGAACAGTCCCTGTGGATCACCTCTCTCTCTCTCACATGGATGAGCATGGATGAGGATAACTCCAAGTAAGAGAGCACTTGATTGTAAGAAATGAATCTTGGGTTTCCTCCTTGATTTCACTGTGGTGTCACCTTGGGAAAAGATCTTAAAAAGTTATCTTTTTCTTTTTCCACATGGAAAAAGTGGGACATTCCTGTTTCAGTGTATCCACAGATAAAAACTACACCATAGTGACTATCTCCAGAGCTGTAGGGGAAATATTAAGCAAAAGCTAAATCCCTAAACCTTATTTTCAATCCTCTACCTTTCCCTGAGTACTGTGAAGTCTACTGCAAGTTTACTCACTCCAGTTTGTATCCCCTTTGACAACCAGGCTGGCTTAGGAAAACAAGAATTATGCCCATGCGAGTAAATTCAACATGGCTAAGCCAATTCCCAACCAAGGCCAGCTGGCACAGGATGGCCTACATCCGTGCTCTTGAATTCCCTTAGCTTCTTGATCACAAGGAGACTGCATCTCTGGAGCCTGCTGGCAGGGGTACTTGGCTTTTTCTCATTTTCAAATGGACTGGGTGAGATCAAAGGTCATAGAGACAAGTAACTTCCCATTTGGACAGTG
This sequence comes from Cinclus cinclus, assembly GCF_963662255.1. Classification (NCBI taxonomy): domain Eukaryota; kingdom Metazoa; phylum Chordata; class Aves; order Passeriformes; family Cinclidae; genus Cinclus; species Cinclus cinclus. The sequence goes on from NC_085048.1 coordinate 4,052,296, forward strand.
AAATGATATCGATTATAAAGTTTCAGTGTTTAGGAATATTTCCTGGAGCTGTTTAGTTTATGAAGATGGATCACCAGCACCCTCTCCTCCAAGTGTTTTGCCAAGGAGAGTACAAGGATGCAGTCATGGAAAGAAAGGGAGACTCTAATCCTTTGAATAAAGCCCATGCCTGTGACCCTATCTGGTCATTCTTCTCCTTTCCCCTGAATTCCTCTTGCCTTGTCCCTGTCCTACCCATCTCACCAAGGCTGCCAAAGCCCACTTGCATATTTGGATCCGACTGGGATGAGAGTGAAGAATTCACAGGTCTTCATGCCTTGAAGATGCATTTTTTAATTCACTCTCATTACATGAAAGCCCTTGGAAAGTCATTAACATTTCCTTCTGTTTTCAGTTTAGTGTGTTGATTAAAGTTCTTGAAGAAGGTTATCTATTCCTGATCTGCAGACACTGAACGTCGGAAACTCCATCCCCTGCCCTGGAAATGTGTGCCGGTTCCACATTGCCCTCACAGTTTAAAGTGTGTGTCTAATTCTTCATTCGAATTTTTCTGCTTCCAGCTTTCAGCCATTGGATTTTGTTATGCCTTTACCTGCCTTATTAAACAGCCTGTTAGTTCAGGGTAGTTTCTCCTTAAAAAAGTAGAGCTGCTGTGTCTTCATTTTCCTTTTGATAAGTCTGGGCTCTTTAAGTCTCTGATGATAAGATGTTTTCTCCCACCTGTCTGGGAGCAATTTTCCAACTTATTTCACTGCTATTAAGGACATGAGAACACCTGTATTGTCGAACCTTTTTCTCTTTCCTTACTATTTCCCTGTGTTGGTAGGCAGTATCCAGTAGGCATATTAACCTTTCTAAACCTGGAACTCCCTCAAAAATACCACTGACCTGGTATTGCCTCCTGCTATTCCCTTCTATTGAGATTCCAGTCCACTGGAATAGTAAACAGTGGCAGACATAGGCATGGGCTCTACAACTCTTCCGTGGAATCACAGAAACATGGAATTAATTGGGTTACAAGAGCTCTTAAAGATCATCCAGTTCCACCCCCTGCCATGGAAGTTCAACAACTATGCATATTGAAAGAAAAAAAAAAAAATATTTTAAACTAACCAAATTTCAGTGGGACCGGACAGTCAGACACCTGCTGTACCCTTTCATCGTATCAGACTCCTGTGAAGAGATGGAATGGAGTGGATGACGTCACAGACACTGCACCTCTTTCACATGGCACACAAGCTGCTTTGAGGGATTTGCACCTGAGAGCCAAAGCTGGTTGTGGTGTGGGAGAAATGGGGAAGGGATTTCAGTTCTTGCATTTCCACCTTCAATGCTCCACACATCTCCAGCATCTGTTTTCAAGGATGTTTTCAGTGAAAGGAGTGTGGATGTTGTTATGGTTAAGTCAAACTTTCTTATATCTTGTTTTTGCCAGAGATAATTTCAAACATTGATTCATTTCACTGTGAAAAAGACCCCTGAATTGCTACATTGTTTTCCATCATGATTTGGGTCACAAAAAAATTTAAAAAACAACTTTACACTCCTTTCCTTGGACACATTTTATACAGGCACAGGAACTCTTGTGATGTGTCTCATTGACTTCAATATCTGAGCCTTTCCTCCCAAAAGCAATCCAGATTTCCATCTATGAATTACTTCCATAAGGTGAGGACATGTTATTTTATACAAAGGCTTTCTTGGAATCCTCCCCTGGAGCTCCTAGCACTTGTCCTCCACAAGCATCTCATCTGAGGGTAACAAAAGCAGTTTGGCTGAATCAAAAGGGGCTACTTGAAGCATGTGAATATTTCCAAAGAGGTAGAACTGAGTTTCCATGTGCGGCATCTCCTCTGAACAGGAACAAGATATTTAGCAGGAATTCAGAATGGAAGTTTGCAACCAGGTGATCATCTAAGAAAAAAGCTTCTCTCTCAGCCAGTCCCTGACTTGCACAAGATACTAAAGTGATAGTCACCCTTTACATGTATGAGATGTGGTATTTAAGCTGACAGAGGGCGGGTTTAGATTAGCTATTGGGAAGGAATTTTTCCCTGTGAGGGTGCTGAGCCCCTGGCACAGGGTCCCCAGAGAAGCTGTGGTTTTCCCATCCCTGGAAGTGTCCAAGGCCAAGTTGGATGGGGCTTGGATCAACCTGGTCTAGTGGAAGGTGTCCCTGCCCATGGGATGGATGGTCCATCCAACCCAACTGGATGGTCCCTTCCAACCCAACCCAACCATTTTATTTCATAGCCTGAGATAGATTGAATCCCCTCTCAGTTTAGTTGCTAAATCTAAATATTTGTAACCCCTTTAGCCTCACGAAGGCACGGGTTGATTTGAAATGGTACCACATGTTCTTAGCAATTTTCATGTTCAGTGAATCAATAAAGACTGTGTCTTGTGTTTGGTTCCTCCTTGTGCTGGAACAGCCTGAACTGCACAGAACCCCAGGCTTGAGTGATCATCAATATTCTTACATCTGTAGATCTTTGGAGCTTGAGACAGCCTTTGACTGTCTGACAGTAGCTATGAATAAATGGGGAAAACTAATTTTTATCCATTTACATGAAGAAGAAATAGAAGGTACAAGATTGTAGTGTTAGGCTCTCCAAAGATAGAGCCTACTGTGTTTTTCTTGGCTTAGAAATAAACATTTTTAAATAAACATTTTTGTCTAGTCAATTGTTTTGTAAATGTCTATCCAAAGTACAGTTGGATAAAACTCTGGATGTTATATGATTTTATGAAATTCCTATGAACTCTGTACTTTTTGAAGACAGTTTAATGAACCAAACAATTTCATTATCACCTTCATTTAACCGGTCACAAATCCTGATTTCTGTGTTGTGTGCAAGAGCTGCAGGTTCTGTGAGCAATACAACTGTAAACAGGACTAAAAGTAAGCATGAGTGATTAGCTGCAGAGTGGCAAATTTAATTTGAACAGTTTTGACAGGTCGTGTTGCTTGGGTTGAACTTGAAATAACATCTTGACATATCAGTGGTTCTTGTGCTTTTCCAGGCTGAGTTGTTCCTTAAGGTGTTGAGTCATATAACTTGATGATGGAGTGTCAAACATAATGTGTTAAACCTGAAGAAAGAAAATAACACATACCCTGATGATCAGCACATGTTAAAATATGTTTTACTGTTTCTAATTAAAAAGAGTAGATTTTCAGTTATTTCAGTTCAATCTATAGCAGCAGATTTGAAACATCCCCACTGTGCAAAACAAAAGGTACAGACTGTTTTAAAAGGATGGGAAAAAATAAACAGATTAAGATATTTCCATTAAAATTAAACAATAGTTTATTGTTTGGGGATAAATAATGTGTTTCTGTGAAGCTAAGGATACCCTCAAATGAATTTCAAGCCAAAATATCAACACCAAAAATGTTGAGCTGAATAAATCCCACTAAAAAGCATCCACTGGGAAGTATGTGATGTCAAGTGGCTTAATGGTATTTGCATGCAAGGAGATGGCAGCCGTATAAGTGAGAGATAACAGAAGAGTTGAGACGGAGAGCAAAATTTATCATAACATGTCTAGTGATGATTAAAAGCCTGTGCTTATTAGATGCATAAAATGTATTACTAAATCATTTTTGGAACATATAATTTTCCAATTATTTATGCATCACAGTAATTAATGAGAGGAGGGACAGAGTCAGTGATTCACTGTGTAATACATATGGTAGTTACCTGTGGAGGAAAAAAATTACAGTGCTACCAATTATTTGCTTTAATGTTTTTGTAATTATGCCCTACACCCAAGCTGAAAATTTCTTTAAATCTTTTTTAAACCCTTCATTCCCAACAATGAAAATGCTTTCTTTTTAGCCTTCAATTAAGTCTAATTTTTAAACTGCCATCCAAGAAATATACAATTCCATAAATGCCTTGTTCCCTTTTATATTTTGCTGGCAACAGTCTGCAAGTATGAAATCTTGCCCTTCAAGCATCTTATTGACAAACTAATTTAGCCATTCTGAAGGATCATCTTCTGTTTAATACACATGGCTTGGATTTGCACAATCTGATGTTTGTTCTACTTTAGTCTTAACTTTTTAAGTGCAGGAAAATGAACCAAAGCTCTTGCTATTTCTCACCAGGTAGGACTTTATTTCTGTGTGTAGAAAGGGAAAAAGAATTCTGCTTTCAGCAGAGTCATAGAAACATAGAATCACAGATTAGTTTGGGTTTGAAGGGACAATAAAGAACATCTCATCCTAAATTCCTGCCATGGGTAGAAGCATCTTCCTCTATCCTACTTTGCTCCAAGCCCTGTCCAGCTTGGCCTTGAAGATTTCCAGGGATGGGAAAGAGTCAAATCCCTCCAATATCGTCTATTCTGCCTTATGGATGTGCTCACACTGGAATAAAATCACACCATTCCTAAATGTTTGGGTGGCATGACATGGGGTTTTTTCTCATTCAACCAGATCAGCCTGTGAAATATCTCTCAGGGGCTGTTCATGACCTAGCGCTAGGGATTATTACCAGAAAACAGTCTAGATGGATTAATCCATGTTTGGAAAAATAAACAAAAATTATGTATGTGTAAATTCTTTCCCGCTAATTTTCCTCAGGAGCAGAGAAATCCCGAGATTTAAGTGGACACTTTGAATTTAGCTGATACCACACTTGACTTGACCACACCAGAAAACCACCCTTGATTTGAGCAGAAAGAGCGAAAGTCCTGCAACTTCCCATACTTAATCCCACTTCCACCACTCTTCACACTGATACCCCCTGAAGGCTCCCTGTTGTCACACATAACACATCTGGAGGGATCTTTCCTCTTCCTGTTCCCACTCAAAACAGAACTCAGAGCAATTTTTTTTCAAAAGACCAGGCTCCATCTTCCATATAACTCTCAGCATTTGAGGGTGACATAATTTCCAGGGACTATACTTAAATTTAGTGACCTGATATGAACTTATCCCTTGCTAGGAATTCTGTTCTAACAACCTCAGTTTGCTGACATCTATGACAGACAGGAGTCACCTCTTTTCTGTGGGCTGGGCATGATGTTCCCAGCATCATGAAACTCCCACAGGACAAGAGAATGCATTTCCTTTGAGCCACAACCAAAAGCCTTTCCCAAAGTAGGCTTAGTATTGTTTAAAGGATTTATTTAATTCTTTTCCCTTGAATAAATGAGCTTGGAGGACTAGACTTTCCTGTGAAGAAGACATACAAAAAAATTTAAAAAAAAAAGTGTAGTGCATTTTGGCAGATTATGTGGGTGGTATATGAATCAATAAAGCTTCCAGCTATGCAAAGCCTTTGGGTGAATTGTGATGTTTGTTTGTTTGTTTTTTATTTATTCCAAACAAAACTAAATATGAATAGTTTGGTGGGTTTATATAACTGCCAAGAAATGAGAACATAACCCTCTCCCTATCCTTCTTTCCTTCCTCCCTGCTGCAAGTGTACCCATACCAAGCATTTATTTATTGCAAACATCCACAAGGAAAAACTGCTGATTATAATGATGGAAAAATATTCTTCAGAAGCTTCCCTAAATGTCTGCTGAGGCATTTGTTTGGGATATGTTCTGGAGTTTAAATATCTGTGTCCTTAGCTGAGTCTGCTGCTGGGCTAAGGACAGTTTGGTGGAGGCAACGACAAAGTCAGTAGAGTCCTTAACTGATCCCAAGTAATCCAACAACTTCTGGGTTGCTGGTGTAATACCTGATTTTGGGTAATAAAACCTTGTACATGTTTTAAATTTTCTGTGGCAGGAATAAATTCAAGGTGCATTTTTCTCTTTGTTTTTACCTAAGATTTTTAGTGTGCTTATTTTGGCCAGAGTTGATTGCTGGCTCTGGCCTACATGGAGCTGTCCCAGTGCTTCTGCCTTGAGGCTTTAAGTGCATGAAAGGTACCAAAAAGCGTCTGTGCTGGCCAAAATCTGTCATGAGGGAAAAAAAAAGACGTGCTACTAATTATCACAAATTTTTTCCAGGTCGGATGTAGTCCATATTTGAAAACAAAAGCACCTGGTTAGAATAGAATAGAATAGAATAGAATAGAATAGAATAGAATAGAATAGAACTATTTAAGTTGGAAGGGATCTACAATAATCATCTGGTCCACCTGCCTGACCAGTTCAAGGCTGAGCAAGACATGTTGTTAAGGCACTGTCCAAATGTCTCTTAAAAGCTGACAAGCCTTGGACATCAACCCCCTCTCTAGAAAGCCTATTCCAGTGTTTGAGCAGCCTCTTGGCCATGAGAAACCTCCCAGTGTTCGTTCTAAACCTCTCCTGGTACTGCTTTGAAGCATTCTTATGTGACTTATCACTGCCTAACACAAAGCAAAGATCAGCATTGACCTCTCCACATCTCCCACTCAGGAAGCTGTGGAGACCAGAGAGGGAAGGACTTGCTCCCATATTTCATAAGAATATGAACAGGAGGGAAAAAAAACAAATCAAAACATAATAGCCATTGATTTCCAAGGACTATGCAAGGAACTTTTCATTCTGCAAGGATACAACCATGGAAAAGAACGCAAAAGGGACCCACGCAGTAACCAAAATGATGGATATCTCACCTACAAAGGACCTCAAGGCTCATGTCCGTGTCAGTGATGAACACTTGCATTTCAACAGCCTTCCCAAAAAGGCTGGAAATGCCATTGTTGCAACATCAAGATTCTTTAAGGATCTTATCTTCCAACGAGAAATGGACCACTTTCAATATTTTACTTTTTTGTTTGCTCTGGGAATGCATATCTGCATTCCCATATCTGCATTCCCATAAGATATCTGGAGATGGAATAATGGACCTTTTAGATTCAGAGAGAGATTTAGATTCAGAAAGCAAAAGTCAACCGTATAGTCCCTGATGTTCAGTTTGGGCAGCAGCCACTACTAAATTGACACTTCCCATACTGAAAGGGCAGTTAATGGGACTCAAAACTGGACAAAAATGGATGACATTTACTTTCTTTGCAATGACAGAAATTAGACTAATCATCATAATGGTCTCCTTTGATTTAAAATATCTAAAAGCTGCCTATAATTGGGAGATAATTGGAACTGGCTGGTGGAAATTAATCAATTTTATATGTAGAGGTCGATGATGAGAACAAAGATTTGGAAATAAGATAATCCTTATGTGTCATGAAGCAGCAAAGTCCTTGAGGGTTGAATGTCAAAGTGAGAATCATCCAAGTGAGACTGGAAGTCTATGATACAACTGTTGGTATCCAGGGTGACTTCCTGGATGTCCATTGAGTCAAAGGCAAGGAACTGGTTGAGGGTGAAAATTATGCCTCAAAAACCAGCTAAAATTGATCACATGACTTGCATTTTAGTACTTTTATTCCTGAGAACCAGGCTGAATGGGGAAGACAAGAGAAAGAGATCTTGAAAGTGGTGGAAAATTAACCTCGTTCCATGTTTCTAGTTTTTTACTCATATTTTTGAAGAGTGCTAGAGAAGCCTTAAACTTTTGGCTGAGCGGCTGCAGTGAATAGACATAAGGCTGGATGATTATGTAGGAAAAAATCTGGGATGCACCCAGAAATTATGGATATTCTCTTAGGTGGTGTTTTTTTCCAGTTTATTAGTATTGAGGTCTTTCTTGGAGAAAGTGTACAACTGGAGATTGTATCAGCAAGGGCAGTTAGTGGGGAGTCAGCCTATAGTTTATGAGGTCAAATTCAGAAGGTTATATGTAGCAAGGGTGGACACAGTTAGACTGTGCCAGCTGGCCTAGAGTAGAACCATGGAATGGTTGGGGTTGGAAAGGGTCTTATAGACAATCCAGTTCCAGTCCCCTTCCATGAGCAGGGACATCTTCCACTATCCCAGGTTTCTCCAAGCCCCATCCAATCTGGCCTTGGACACTTCCAACGATAGGGCAACCACAGCTTCTCTGGGCAACCTGTGCCAGGGCCTCACCACCCTCACAGGGAGGAATTTCTTTCTATTTCTTTCCAATTTAAATCTCCCTCTTGCAGCTTAAGGACATGCTCTTGTCCTGTTACTACATGTCCTTGCAAAAAGTTCCTCTCTGGCTCCTTGGAGCCCTTCTGGAAACCCTTTGAAGGCTGATAAGGAAGCCAAGAAGCCAAGAAATTGTAGCAAGATTCAATGGGTCAGCAAAGATCCAGAATTTGTGCTTTTTACAGTGTGCATTTTTATTTCTCCTTAACATTGGGACAGAATCCTTGTTTGCTTAGGAACTTCTGGAGGCTCAGATTTTATTTCTCTGTCTTTGGCACACACAGAAAATTTTTTGCAAACCTGATCCTAAGTGATTTGACAAACATCAAAAAATGCTAGAAACTGGACCTGCCATTACACCTGCTATTACCTGTTACTACTTTTCTTCCTAAGGTTATTGTATAACTGCTTCTATCCTATATTAGTCCATTTTTATGCCTTTTGTTTCCACCCCTCGTCCTTCCTTCTCCTCTTCAGCAACCCTCACAATACCTACTCCTGCTTTTGTCAGCACAGAGCAGTGCACTGTTATTAATGTCTCCTCTCATTCCCAGCCCTTTCTGCATCTCTTTCCTGCTGTTGCCTCCAGTGACATGCAATGATGATAATGGGATGCAGTGCCACTGGCATGTTACCCCAAAGCCCTGCAAGGACTAGTTCAGAGGTACAGAATTGCTTAAAAAAGCCAGGAGCTTCTCTACCCAAGGGGAAGAAACAGCGATTGCTTGCTGCGTCAGGAGCTGAATGCTCCTTGCCACTTCCTAGCAGAGCAGTTTAGAATCAAGCTCCACTGGATGATAATTGTTTTAACTACCATTGTGGCTTTCTCTTTTATCCAGGGGCATGGCTGGCGAGGATGGGTGAAGTTGTGCAACTGATGTCTGCCTAATTTGCAGGGTATTCCTAATTGGTTGGGATAGATCACCCTGCTCTCCCTTCTCTCCCCTCCCCCCACAGAGATGCAGTTTGAGCCTTCACTTTACAGCTTTTCCAAAGAAGTTTATGCTTTCTTTAGACACAGTCTTCATAAAAACAAACCAGGCCAATGCAAACATCATTTAAACAGCCAAGATTAGAGACTACTTCATTTTGTTACCAGGAAGGCCATAAAAATGAATAAAGCACAATAATGTACACTTATTATAATACAGACTTTGTAACAAATGCAGCCCAGCTGACAGTCTTTACAGAGGGAAGATTTGTGCTAAGAATGGCCATTCAGCTTTGAGTAGAAATGTTGTGTCATAATCAGATTCCCTACTTAAATATTTACAAAGGCTGTTCAGGTAATCTATAAGCACAGACTCAACTGAAGAAAGGATGTGCTGTCTCTGAAGAACAAACCACAGACCCTGAATAAGTTCTGTGTGGTTTTCTGCACTGACTCTACTGGGATGATAGAAACTTCAGTGATCACAGAATCACAGAATGGTTTGGGTTGGAAGGCACCTTAAAACTCATCCAATTCCACCCCCTGCCATGGGCAGGAACACCTTCCACTACCCCAGGTTGCTCCAAACCCCATCCAACCTGGCCTTGGACACTTCCAGGGATAGAAATACTTTTCCTTACTTGAGCTGGGAGCCAGCTAGACCTATTTGAGAGTCAACACAGGGGACCAGAGCATGCCTAAATGGGGAATTGCTGTTGCTCTGGGAGACTCAGCTATGTACAGCTGGGAAGATGTTCTGATGTGATCCAAAACCATGGATCTACACCTTTTCCCATTTAGTTTCTGTCTTAAATTAAAACCAGATTTCCTTAGCACAGGGAATTGAAGGGTTTGACTCCTTCATTTCCCTGTTTCTGATATTCTTTGCCTCTGGAAGCCATCAATAAACTGTTTCAACTGAGTTACTGGGCATTAATGAGGACTATAAATTTCTACACATTAGATTGCTAATTGTATCATTACATGTATTCTACCATTGAGACAGTTTTCACCCCATGGCCAACTTTAGTTTCTTTCCAATTTATTTAGTTTTATGCTGAATTCTTAGTTGTTCACTGAGATATACTCGGACGTGGGCTCTGAAAGCCCTTAAAAAAAGCATTTAAAGATTCAGTGTTTCACTACCACTTTGGCTCTGTACCAGTGTTGTACCAGTGAGAAGTCCTTTTGGACTGATAATCTATTCATCGTGTCCTGCAGCATCATTCCCTGCTTAAGAGTTCATCTAATCTAGTGATGCTGTTGTCAATTAATGATGTTGAACGTTGTCTGCTGGCACCTACAGATTCACGCAGATTATGGATTTTGTTCCATTTCTTCCATATTTTCCAAATGTAAGTATTTTTCTTGATTTTTTTTTAACTGAAAACATACACAACTCCTTATGCTGTGCTTGCAGAATTGTGGCTTAGATCTGAAATGAAGCAACAGAGTTCAGTTTTCCTGTAGACTTCAGATTTTCCATCAAGCCAATGATGAAAAAAAGAGACAAGTTCCTAGAGGAAGTCAGGAGTTTCCTCGTTAAATTCTTATATGTAGACAAATTTTTATTTTGTCAAAATTAATTTTGTCAGGTATTCACCTGTTCTTACAGAAGCTGCAGAAGCAGTTTCTTGCATCAGGAAAAGAATTGCTGATCACCCACTTTGAAAGATCTTTTGGCTGGTGCTTGGGGCATTCATCTGTGATGTGAAAAAGTGCAGTAAAAATCCCTAGTCTGCATGAAAGACAGCACTAACCTGAATCTTAATCTCTCCCACCACAGCTATCTAGGGCTCACACTGTTCATACACTTTACTAGTTAGCAAAGAAATTATTTCTTTTTTTCTTCCTACAGGGCTGATGCCAACTATTCTAATAGCTTGAGGGATTTTGTTTATTTTCCTCCAGGATCCTATCACAGTGTGATTCCTTCTCCAAGTTTTGGCAAGTAAGCAGGCAGCCAGAATAACCATGAGTGATTCAGATAATAAAATAAATGCACCCTCATTTAGTCTGAGAGTCTTAAAACTCTTTTTCGTGTTGTCTGACTCAAAATATTAGTTTGTGCCTTCTGTTTTTTTTGGTGGAGTATAGTAACCACACTTCAGGTTCTCATCTGAATTGTGCTCTTGAGAGCTTGGCTGAAGGAAAAAGTTGCTGGTCGTCAATGCAGGCTGGAATTTTGAGACATCTTTAGCTACCCTGTCATTACTGAGCTGCCTGTTTAAGACAGCTCAGCCCACTCTGAACCTCACTGAGCACACCTTAGTTGGCAAGTTATCTTCTCTTTATGCAGAGAACGATTTAAGGACACCAAGTCCTGAACTGTGCAAGGCAGATATGCTACAACCAAAAATTAATAACGGAGAAGATTTAGGAAAAAAATATATATACACAAAACTTAAAGCCCAGCCAGGAGTGCTGGGTCAAGAAAATGCCACTGTAATCTGTGTGATCCAAGGCTGCCAATGCAATGTCCTCACATAATTCAGCAGAGGAGCCATTCTTTTGTAGTAACCTCTGATCCAACTAAGTGGGAGTGCCTCATCCATCTGGATATTTCTTTATGACTTAGAAAAAAAAAGGATCAAATGCTTTTGGAGAAGAGTGGGGATGTGTGAGGGTTCAGTTTAAAAGAAGGGATTAAAAGCACTTCATACAGCCCTGAGGGTAAGCAATAGTCTACAGACATTGGAAAATGGCAGACTCTAAAAACTGAAAATGAACATGCAAGGTACTAGGAGAGGGTTTAGTTGGATCCCTTTTTCCCCTGTGAAATTGTGAGTGAATTGCTAGATACATTTGTTTTGAGGGTGAGCTTTTTGCTTAGAACAGTGTTGTGAACAACAGTGTATGGGAATTTAAAAAATGCTAGGATGGTGCCTAGAAAAATAAGTGTGAATTGATTGTAGGATGTAACTGTATCCAGGCTTGGAGATGATTTAGCATAATCAGCTTTTTCCATCCATTACTCAGAGGATATTGTGCATTATTAAAAGCAGAAACTTCTGGTCACTTGACTGTTGGTGTCTTACAGCTGCAAGGATGTGAATGGTAGGTGTTAAAATCAGCCACAGGAGGGCTCTTGCATTATTTCCCTGCAAGCCTTTAAACATATTGAGGATAATAAGGGAGAAAGCCTATTCAAGCAAGGATAGACAGAGGCTAAAAAGATCAAGTCAATCTGTGCTCGAGCTCCTGTCAGTATGAACAGGAAAGGAATGCTCTGACTCATGAATAGTTCACTGTGCATTTCAGTTCATCTACTTGTAGAAGCAAAAGTGATTTGCCCTTCTGTGATTTTAGCTGGATGTCATGCTCCTCCAGGAACAGGTTCAGTGTGTACATTGGAGGTCTGGATATGAGGACTGAGACAAAGATGGAGTTTCCAAAGCAGTGCTAAGCACCTGTTCCAAATTTTCCAGACATCTAAATTTGGTGCTGTTCTATTCATTGCTAAACCACTTTTTTCTCATTTTTGCTTGTATTGCCTCCACTGTGACTTGAGGACAATCAGTCAGTACTACAATGATTTCATAAAGTCATGGAATAGTTTGGGTTTGAAAAGTCCTTAAAATAAATTTCGTTTCAACCCCCTGCCATGAGTGGATACAACTTCCACTATCCCATGTTTCTCCAAGCCCCATCCAGCATGACCTCGAATACTTCCAGGAATCCAGGGGCAGCCACAGCTTCTCTGGGCAGCCTGTGCCAGGGCTTCACCATCCTCTCAAGGAAGAAGAAGTTCTTAATATTGTCAGACCAGTTGTGACATAAGAACAAACTTTTCCAAAGGAACAAACATTCTCAACACATATCTGCTTATTTTTAAAATTTGTATTTCTCTGGATAATCCCTCTTACCCTATGTTAGATTTACTGGTGCTGGGAGGACCTACCTGCCAGTCCTGATGTCAGGCTTCTTCTTTGTCCAAGGGATGACCAGCCAAACTTTCCAAGTGTACAGACATGAGGCAACTTCATCTTGTTTTCTCTGAGGACATCCCTATTAGAATTTACTGCTCTTCCAGAAAGTCTGTTTCTTGCAGGCCCCTCAAAATCATTCATATCCAAGTGCAGGGATCAAAATAAGCCCTTCATATTCAAGGAAGAGTCTTTCTTTCTCTGTTTTGGTCATATTTTCCATATGAAGCATGTGCGGATAGAGTGGGTGTTTCAAGAATTGGTTTCCTCTTGCCCCGATCCAGAGAAAAGATGTGATAGGCCTTTTTGGATACCTTCACAGTAGTGCTGGAAAATTAGTTCCAACTACAGCTCTAAATAAAACAACGTTGAGAATTTACCTCTGATCTATTCTCCCTCATCTGAAGCATTACTTTTTTTTCCCACTAAGTGGAAAGAGATAACTCATCTAACATAAGAATCGTTGCTCAGGCAGTTGGCATCCATCCACGCTCTTAAAATATCCTCTTTTTCTACTATGTAAGGACATCCAAATTGATAAGTGAATTAGTGATCATCTCAAATATTGAAGAAATAGATTACTAAATAAACAGATCAATAAATTCTTAGTTTTTAGTTGGGTGCCTCAATCTGTCCATGAACAGGTCAAACCACGAAGACTTGTTTTATGGTTTGAGACAAAGGAGGACAACACACTGTTTACACATTAAATTGTATTTTTTTTCTTTTTCCAGAATTTCTGTCTTTTCCTATCTTGGCAAGCATCTTCTACTGCAAAGCTTGATTTTGGGAACATTTTTACGATGAAAAAACATTTCATCAGATAATGCACGACCAGCTCTTTAGGATACGGTTTTTCTGACTGAATCCTTCCTGGGGCTCTAAATGACTTTTTTTTTTATTTTATTTATTTTTTTTATTTTGTGCCTTGCCTACATTCTTAGAAGCATTTACCCCTTTAGGTGTTAAGATTCAAAGGAAAATCCATCCACAGGTGCCAATGTCAGGGATGTGAATCGTGGGACATACTGTGCTGTTTGTACATCTGCACCTGGCCTGTTTTGAAAACCATCTCCACCACTGCTGCCTCTGGCATTTATCCCCTTTCCAGGCCCACGATGGTTTTTTACAACCCCCTGAGGCCCAACATATCTGGCCATCAGGACAACAAGTCACCAAGCAGCAATGAACAGCAACCATGTGCAGAGAATTCCTTCAGATGCTCTCCCCCCTCCCCGATTTCTCTGCTCCTGAATGTTTGCTCTTTCATACTTGGTTGGAGAATTGTGTTATCTCCGTGAGATGTGAGACGCGGCCGGGCTCAGCGAGGGAATGTCTGCAGCAAAGCATCACCCTCCTCCACCACACCACCACAAAGGCCAGGAATGGGGGCTCTTCTTGGCTACAGGAAATGCAAATAAAGAAATAAATAGAAGAAGTAAATAGAAGAAGGTGAGGTGGGGAAAGGAAAGTGGGAGGGGGGGGGAAGACAGAGCTACTTGTTTTTCCCCCCATTTCTTCTCTGAAGGAAGCAGCAGTGTCTCCTTGCAGAACGACAACCCTCAGGATACAGCAGTTGTCTTCAAATCTGTGACCATAAAAAATCATTATCTCTGTGAAATACAGCAATTTGGGAGATAATCAAACAGTGACCAGGGGGCAGAGCTGCCAATCTGAAGGATTATGCTCTGTGCATGCTTGATTCTGTCTGACCTTCCTCCGAGCCAGCTGTCAGCTTGGCGAAAACGCACACGGATCGACTCAGGGCACATTCATTAGACTGTCTTCGGTGAAGAAGTCATTTGCATAAAACCCCAGCTTTCTTAATTAGTACTTCATTTTTCCCTTGACTTATTTTGTGGCTAAGTTCACTTGCCTTTTTTTTTTTTTTTTTAACTTGCCGAAAAATAAAATGGGGGAGGAGATTTCCCTTTTTTTTTTTTTTTTTTTTTTTTTTTTAATGTGGGGGCAGGAGGGAATATGACTTGCAAATTAACTCAGTGATAATTAGCCTATTAACATTTTCAGAGATGTAGGAGGTTTCCAAATGTTAAAAAAAAATGAGAAGGGGGAAAAAAGTGTGCAGGGGAATACTGGAGATGAAATTTATCATCTAAATTTCTGAACTGGCAATATTGAAATGTTGGGAAAGAAAAAGAGTCCACTGTGAAAAAAATTTCTCTTTTTTTTACAATGATGAATATTCTTTCACATTCACTTAGGAAAATGATACTTCATCATTCCCATGGAAAAGAAATAGAATTTTTCTGTCTTGTTAGAAAAATGAATTTTTTTTCTTCTACTACATGTAATGAATTGTTTGGATTAAGAAAAAGTTGACCACCTACTGCAGTTTTACCTAGACCTCTCCTGTATGCACCACTAATGATTTTCACATCCCCTGAAAGATAAAAAAAATTAGTGTGTCAAAATGGCAAATTGTCATATGAGTTTAAAGCTTTCAGTTAAGATGCACCACACTTTACTGATTTAAGATTGTTCTGTGATTGCTGGGAACAAACGAGTCACAGGAATGATTGTCTTGTGCTACAAGGAGAGTTTCAGAGAGGAAAGAGAGATGCCAAATTAGTGCAGACATTATCAAATTTGCACTTCAGTTCAAAGTGGATGCTAATAATGGCTTTTTGTCTGTTTGATATTCTGCTCCTGCCTGATGCAGGAAGGTGTTTCCAGGTGCTCCTAAGTTTAAACACAAACTAGTCCAACTTACATTGCAGTATTGCTATCAGAGATTAATTATTGCACAAGGGAAGGGAAATCTTGAAGTCCAAGGAACACCCCTGTTACTCAAGGGTACAAATCATAAAATAACGACAAATCATAAAATAACAGAGGTAATAGGAATGAGCATCCTAGCGCGCTGCTTCTGTGACAGAATTCTGTTTGAAGTGGTGAAAAAGCAGTAAAACCTGCTGCCAGGTTTTGTAATTTCCTTTCCATCGTGCGAGAGAGCAAAAATATAACTGGGAACATCTCTATTTCAGACATATATTACAGCTCTCCTATGTTTTTTTAATTTGAAAATTTGGGTTTACAGTTCTTTTTCCAATATAGGACTTTCAGAGAGTTTCAAGACAGGAAAGGTAGCTGCTGTCAAGATATTCAACATCCCTAAATTTGAAGAATCAGGACTAACCTTTGGAAGACAAAAAATTCAGGTGTTTCTTAGTGAAATAAATAGTGCCAGGACTTTTTCTACAGTCCTCAGGGCAGGAGGCTCAGACTGGTATGTGTGTGTGTGTGTGTGTGTGTGTGTGTGTGTGTGTGTGTGTGTGTAATATTGAATCACTTCAGCCTCCAAAACAGCATGAATGCATCCAAACTGCTTAAAAGAAATTGTCTTTGGCCCACACCAAGACCCCAGATATTCAGTGAAAGCATCTGGGGCAACACTAGCTGGCCTGGAATGAAACCATGCTGAAAACAGTTCTGGATATGGAATGCTAAGAACGGCCACAGTTTAGTGCCTGTGTCCACTTCCAGCAGTGCTTCATTTACTCAGGCAGCTGTACCCACAGTTATTTCCATTTGGGAATTAAAACTAGTTCTGAGGTCCATTTGGTCCATTTCAGATTTTGTTCACTGGGGTGTTACAAGCAATATACTTGAGTAAGTTCCTTGAAAACCTTTACATGTGTATTTATAATATTATTAAAGAGACAGATTAATGAAATATTCTGAAGACTGTGCATGTAGACTTTTAATAAACAGAACAAACACAGCAACATGTCAAGCTCTTGTTTTTGTGAGTTATAGATTGATATAAATTAACCAACAAAAGTGAATTGCTTCCAAATTTCAGCCGTAATGGCCTGCACCAAAGGACTTCCATGGTGCTGAACACGCTGTTTATTTCCTGTCTGATGTCTAATAAAAGTATTTCAAGTGGCCCAAGATCAGCTGTAGTTATGGAAGTCAAATGCAAAGAGCACAGAAGTTAATAGAAAGATTGCAAGATTTTCTCCAGCCTTTCTTGCACTTTCAACCAGTTATATCCAGAAGTTTATCTGGAAGTTTTAGAAAAAGTCTAATCTTCAAAGATTTTTATTGTTTTTTGTAGACTAAAGACAAACTCCTGAATACTAGAAACTGCCCAGTAAAGCTGTATCAAAATATTAAAAATTCAAAAATAAAAGCCTACATAGTTTCGTTCTCATAGAAAGAAAACCTCATGGGGAAAAGCTGACTTTTAGAGCTGACCAATGTGTCATCCCTCTGTAAATTGCACTGTGCTTATTCTCAGTGAATTTGGGATATATCCAATATACTCTCAGCCTCATAGCATTTAAAAATCTCTTGTCTGTAGCCTTTGATGGACTCCTGTAACCTTCTGCTACTCTGGGAAAATTTACTAGATTGCAAAGGATAAAAATTGATTTCGTTATTAGATGAAAAGATTCTGCAGTAGTTCCCAATTTACTTACTAGGGACAATCTAAAGTCTAGTCCTAACCTTTCCACACTACTTTTATGCCCTCTCAGTGCCACCACATTCAGCAGATATTTTCATTCAGCTCTTAGGCTCCAAACATCAATTCCAAGACTGTCAGCACAGACCTATAGGTACTTCACTCATGCTATACAGAATTCTCTCTTTATTCTATTTCCCTCTGAATTAAAGGTACAATTCAGAAAGGTCAAGTTCTCAGATGTAAATAAAATATTGTTCCTATGACACATTCATATAAGTCCAAGAGGAGTCATCAATCACTGCTGGTTGATTCAGTACAGTTACAGCAATTTTAGGTCCTTATAAAAGAATTCATTTTTTATTCCCAGTCTAGGCAAAGGTCATCATATCTAACTTTTCCAATACCAAAATTAGGCATTTAGTCTGAAGTAGTCAGTTATGCACCTGCTGTAGTTGAAAGGAGATAGATATGAAATATCAATAAATAAATAAAATGGAACTAAAGGAGGCACCAGTTCTGTGATGGGATGAATTGTCCTCCCTGGGATCTAGTCTCTCCTTGCTGACCATTGGAGCCTGTCTTGACAGATAACCTAGTGAAGAAAGATTATTTCTAGGAAAGAATAGTTCAATGGGATGGGTCAAGGGTTTAATTGCTTGATTACATGGTACAGACAGTCTTGAAAGCTTTCTTATATTGTAGTCATTTCAATGTAAGAAATAATTATTACTAATACTAGTATTATTATTATTATTACTATTATTATTATTGCTACTTTAATTCGTTATATTTTGAGTTGGAAGGAACATGTAAAGTAATTTAGTATATCCCCTCTTCAGTGAGCAGAGACATCTTTCACGAGACCTGGTTTCTCAGAGCTCCATCCCAACCTGACCTTGAATGTTCCCATTTTCTCACCCATTTTCTGTCTTCTTGATTTTATAATGAGTGGGGAGTAGGTGATGTTTCTCAAATCCATGAGTTCTTGGTGCCTGGAATACACTGAATACTCTGCAGTGTTCTACAGCTTCCACTACTGCTTCTTTGTATGGCACATAATTATCTTGTCACGCATTATCCCAAGGCTCTAAAATCTTTGTGGCAAAAGGCATCTCAATTCCAGATAGAGGCTCAAAGAATCAATGTTCAAAATTGCCATGGCTGACTCCAGGGAGAAAACATCTTCCAATGCTACATGGAGGTCTCTGCTTGGAGCAGAATCACTGAATCAGAATGCTCCTGTTTCAGGAGGCAAATTCTGTGTCCAACAACACTAACATGGTGTTATTCTGTTCTAAATGAGGCTTCCACTCTTCACACAGAAAAGAAACCACAAAATCCATAATAACATCCATAAGGCTGAACGATAAATTTTAATGTAATGAAGATATTCCAGGAACTCCTGGAAAAGGGATGGAGTTATACGCTCAATCTTGAATATATTTCTCCCTTCCATGTCCTATTTGATGATTAAATACCAAAACAGGATTTGTTTCTTGAGCTGTATAGAAATAATAAGAAAATTCATAGAACCATGGAACTATTTAAGTTGGAAAAAACCTCTAAGATAATTTAGTCTAAGCATTAACCCAGCACTGCCAGGACCACCACTAAACCATGTCCCCAAGTGTCACATCTACACGGCTTTTCAACTCCTCCAAGGATGGTGATTCCACCACTTCCCTGGGCAGCTTATTCCAATTCCTGACAAATCTTACAATGAAAAAATTCTACATATTCAATCTATGACCCTCCTTATGCAACTTGAGGCCATTTCTTCTCTTCCTGTCCCTGTTCCCTGGGAGCAGACCCTGACCCCCCTGGCTGTCCCCTCCTGTCAGGGAGTTGTGCAGAGCCACAAGGTCCCCCCTGAGCCTCCTTTTCTCCAGGCTGAGCCCCTTTCCCAGCTCCCTCAGCCTCTCCTGGTGCTCCAGCCCCTTTCCCAGCTCCCTCAGCTGCTCCTCATCAGATTTGTGCTCCAGTCCTTTCACCCCTTTCATTTCCCTTCTCTGGACATTCATGTGTCCAAATAGGTAAAAAATTGAAAAATGCTCTATTGTCTTCAGTGGATCTAAGGAACACTTTGTCCAGTCAAGACACCTCCGTGGTAAGGTTGTAATTTCTCATCCTTCAGCATTTGACAGTATGTCTTCTTATTGTTACTTAGATTTTTCCTTGAATTCATGCATTCTTTCCTTTTCTTTGACACTTCTTCTTTTCTTCCTTTTCTTTAACTACGAAAATTTAACCTAAATTTTCCTGCCAAAGCTTAAATCCATTACCTCTTGGTCTGTCCTAGGTGACTAATGAGAATAATTATCAAACTATTTTTCAATGTGAATTATCCACTCAGGCTGAAATAAAGCCACCAATCTCATTTTCAGCAAAAATCCTGAGCCTGGCTAACAATTGCAATCCCTGAAGTAAAATAACAGGGATTTATTTACTAATGTCTTCAGTCCATTCACTGGTTTTTATTGGCATTGGAATAACATTTGGGTAAGATTATATTGCATATCTCTTTTTTTTTTTTTTCCCCTAAATATGGCTGTTTAAAAGCACATAATTAGAAAGCTTCTGTTAATACTCTGATATTGCCACCAGGATGGAAAAGAGATTAGTGCCAGTATTCTGGGCTACTAAAGTATGTGCATGGTATTGAACACACACTCACTGGAAAGCTCATTCCCAGAAAAAAAAATAAATAAATAAAAAACCAAGCATAGACATAGGATTCTTTCCAAGATGCTCCAAGCATCAACCAAAGAACTGGATCTTTGTGGTGCCTTGGCACAGAGAATCTCTCAGCTGGTGTAAAACTGGTGTACCTGCCTGTTATTTCAGCCTTTCCCTTAATATAGTTTAAAAATCATCTGCTCTAATGCTCATCTTGGATATGATTCCTGGAACAATGGGCAGCCTTTTACAACACAGCACTTCCCCACTGCTCTGGGTTACTCATTGCAGGGGCTGACAAAGGTGAGCTTGGTGTGTTTTGTTAGGATATAAATTTTACTGTGATGGAGAATATATACAATTAGAAAAAACTCTGTGCAATACTGTTGTATTGCCATACATGTCCTCCACAGTAGATAAAATGTTCCTGAGGAGGAGAGAGCAACAGGCCCAAATACCACTAGGGATGAAAAATGGGAAAGAAAACAAACTGGGTGTGCAAATTGCAGAATGATTCTCTTACAACTGCCGTGCTTCCATTGGCCCAAACACTTTAAGCTTGCATGACAAGGGGTGAACAGGTAAAACAGGCTGGAATCCAATTCATTGATTCATGGAGTCCAATTCATTCATCCAGAAGGGTCTGGATTCAAGGTGGGGATGCCAAGGAACAAGGAGGGTCCTTCTTGCCAGTACCACAGGAATTCCATCTCATTGTATCATTATGTGAGTGTGCTGCAGCACAGACAGCATCATTGCTTTGCTGTGTCTGACCAGGTGTTTGCACCAGCTCTGTCTTGAAAGGCTCCAGAACTCACCTGGAACCTTGGGAGTACAAACAACTCTGGAAAATGTCACAAAGAATTTATGGCTGCCCCTGGATCCCTGGAATCCAACATCAGGTTGGATGGGGCTTGGAGCAACCTGGAATAGTGGGAGGTGTCCCTGCCCATGGCAGGGGTGGAACTGGATGATCTTTAAGGTCCCTTCCAACCCAAATCTTTCTAGGATTTTATGGTTCTATGACTCTATGACTATGTTTTTTCTAACATCTGGATTTTTTTTTAATTTTTTTTTTTAGCAAAGCAAACTGAAATAAAATATTGATTTTGAGTAATTTAAAAGCAAATCAAATGATTTGACTGATCTTTATTATGGAGTCCCTTGTTTGACTTCCTCTTAATTTTACACCAAAAAAAAAGTTCAAATCCTACACCTTAACATTAACATAATAAATTTGACATTTTTGGTATTTTGATTAGGCTTTTTGAAAATAAAACCTTGTTCTGGTGAAACAGACATAATTTAAAAACTGTAAAATTAAAGGAGAGCTAAAGCATGTATCTTTCCCAGCTATGCTGCCAGTTCTGCTGCTGCATTTACAAAAGGCATTATTACAGAAATGGGAAAAGTTTGAGCATGACAGGGGGCTTCACTGAGATTTTGTAATGTTCAGGACCTGGATAATCACAAGTTTAAACATATGTAGTGTCCAAACCAAAATACTTGCTAAAAGAACAGAAAAATGCACAGGAAAAGAGAAGCAGCTCTCAAAAATTGTTTTCATTTATACAGTGACTCTGAATTCACTGATTGTTTGATGCAGAAAGACACCTTCAGAGACAGCATAAATCTGCTTTTCCATGGATTAAAAAAGACACCAAATATAATCTAAAAGTAACAGACATGCTTTAATTTCCAAGTTCCAAGATAAATATAAAAGCAATTAATGCAAGTTTTTGTCACCTCAATGTAAATTAGAAAGACCCCCAGAGCTCAAAGGAATTATTCCAGATTTTCACTGATATAAATCACACCAGGATTTCACTCATCTTTCTTGAACAGAATTAAAATGCAACTTCAAATTACTTAGTTGCTCAGACATATTTATCAACACTGAGTGTCATCTTACCTACAGGGCTGAGTAACAAAAGGTTTGTGTCAAGTTCAGAACTTCCCTGCATGAAGGGCTCTTTCTACCATGTAAAAAAGGGCCAGATTCTGTCCTATTTGCAGTGTGAATAAACTAGCCAGATAAAAATCAGGGATAAGGAAATTATGTTGTCCCCTTTTTTAAAGATCATGGGATGAAACACACAGCAATTAAATGTTGCAGCCAAGGTCACATTGTAATTTACAATCCATAGCACATTGAGGTTTTGAACCCGTGTTTCAAGTTTCACATCCAAAGAAATTACTTATTATTATTATTATTATTATTATCATTATTACTATGGCATAAAACATTTGTGTTGGAGATTTTTTGCAGTTAGCATACGATGTGGAAAATGAAATTTTAAAAATTATAAACCTCAAAATTTTCTGTTTCTGTAATGCATCCTGTTGTTTGGGTTTTTTTTTTTATTCAGAGTGACCATGTTGGGTTTTTTTCTTTCTTTCTTTTTCCTTTTGGGGGAGGGCTTTTTTTGCTTAGATATCAAATGGCAATCTTACATAAGTCCAAATAAAATAAAAATAAAATAAAATGGCTACCTAAATACCATTACCTGGAATTTTGAAACATTAAGACTTCAAAAGGGTTAATTAATTACATTAGCTGTGTCATTATCCTGACAACATTCTGCCTTAGGGCATATAGATCTATTCAGCTGCTGAGTTTGAAAGAGCTGTGTCCTTCTCTCACAGAAGAAAATTCATCAGACATTAAAAACATAGTCATTAGCAGAACATATTGTTTTCTCTCCACCAGATTGAGGAACATCAGATGGAATAATCAAAATAAATATTAAATAAATATTTCTTTTAAAAAAAAAACATGGAACCCAGAATTCATCACAAGTCAGAATGGATTTTTTCCTAAGTTGAAACTGCTTCATATTTACTGATTGTGGAGAACCAAACTAGCCACAGTCTCATATATTTGTTGTCAAAAATGAGTGTAAAATGCTCCTGTATTAGCATGAAAAAATGATGCTATCACTTTTAACAGGTATAACTAACTGTACACAATACAACTCGTATAAATATAGAAAAATTGATAAAATAAAGGAAGGACAACAAAGATGCTTAAAGGTATGAAATGGGTTCCATGTAAGAGGAGATAAACTGAAATAAATATCTACAGCCTGGAGAGACTAATTGTTTCAGGATGGGACAGAAGTCTATGAAATCATGACAATCATAGAGGAGGCAAAGAAAGAACTATTATTCGATATTCCTTGTAATACAAAATCTAGTAGGTATCAAATAAAGTTATCTGAAGGTGGGCTCAAAAATAATTAAAGGAAAGTACTTTTTCACACAGCACAAAATTAAACTATGAAACTCATTGCCACAGGATGTTGGGATGTTGTGAATGTCATAAGTTTTCACGGGTTAGAAAAGCAATTAGATACAAACATGGAAGGGAAACCCTTCATAGACTATGAGAGACAAAGGAATAACCCCCAGGTCAGGAAATTGCATAGCCACAGATTGCAGAAGGCTGGAAAGCTCAAATGTGGGAACATCAATGCATATTTTTCTTTTTATGCTCTTTCCCAACAAGCAGTCAGAACTGGCCATTGCTGTAGACCAAAAAGCTGTTTCTACAGTCTGGGGTCTTACTGAGTGCATCTTCTTTTACAAACCAGTCGAGAATTAGTCTAAAAATATTAGCCCTAGAGTCAGAGGAAATAGTTTTTAATTACACACGTGTCCTATGGTTTCATGTGGTGCTGCAGTTCCAGCACAGACCCCTCTGGATTCATCCCTTTGCAGAGCTATAAGGGGCCACATGGTGAGGAGCACATCACATGTTCATGATAATTTGGGAAGATCATCCCTGTCAGCACTTCAAACTGCAGCCACCAGTGCTGGTTCTGTTGGAAAGTCTTTCATCTGTGTCATTGATAGTATAAGGTTGAAATGTCTCTAAAATCATGGGAATTATATAGATTCAGGGGAAGGTAAGAAAGGTTGGGTCTCCTAGGCCAGAGAATGGGAACTAGGCCCTGGGAATGAAATAGATCAAATGAAACTGCACCTGTGTAATCATCATATGATAAATGATACGATTGTTTGGTAGTTGAATAGTTATTGTTTAATTGTAATAAGAATCACGAGAAAGATATTTGGGGGACCTGGTGAAAATTATAAGAATTCATGCTTGGATAAAATCAATGATTACAATAGAACAATATGGGATTAATAATTAATATATAGTTATATAACGGAAAGGGTATAAAGACATGTTCATCTCGAATCCATGTTGGAGTCAGATTTGGGTTTGTACCCCGGCTCCCAGAGCTCTTCAATAAAAGCACCTGCATATAATCATCCTGTGACTATATGTTTCCATGCTAACAGTGTCACAAAATCCTAGGTTGGGTAAAGGTGGAAAGGACCACAATGGCTCATCTGGACCCTCCTCCCTGCTCCAGCAGGCTCATCCCAGAGCTCAGGGCACAGGACTGTGTCCAGACATTTCTGGAATATCTCCAGTGAGGACACTCCAGACCCTCTCTGGACAATCTGTTCAGTGCTCAGTCACTGCACAGGGAAGAAATTCTGTCTCCTGTCCAGGTGGAACTTGCTGGGATCAGTTCCTGCCCGTTCCCCTGGTGCCATTGCTGGGCCCTGGAGCAGAGCCTGGGCCCTGCTCTGAGCCCTCCCTGCACACAGGGACACTCAGGGATGAGGTTCCCTCTCAGGATCTCCTCTCCAGGCTGAACAGCCCCAGCTCCCTCAGCCTTTCCTGGGCAGGGAGATGCTCCAGTCCCTTCATCATCTCTGTCACCCAGCACTGGACACGCTCCAGGACCTCCAGGTCTCTCTTGTCCTGAGGAGCCCAGAACAGGGCACAGCACTCCAGATGTGCCTCAGCAGGGCTGAGCACAGGGACAGGATCACCTCACTTGGTGTGTTAGCTGTGTTCTTCCTGATAGAACCCACAAAGACCAAAAGGAATGTTGTATATCCACTGTGAAGTGAACCATCACTATGAATTTCTCATAAAACCTTTTTAAACAAACAAGAAAACAAAACCTAACAAATAAAAAACAAAACCACAAACACCCCCAAATTAGACAAATAATAATAAAAAAACCCACCCAACAATAAAATGGCCTGTTTATGAGATGTTGAGATGTCAGGGAACTAAAACATATCCATGGCTTTGAAAAATAATTAAAATTCCCTTCGTTTGGGTTTGAACTGAGCAAAAGCTGCCCAGCTATAAGCACCCCAATGCCTTCGATGACTTCTTGACCTCTTGCAGGAAATAAATCACTCAATAATATATAAATCAATCAAATCTAAGCAACATTTATGATATTGGCAAAAGACACTGTCTTGACAGCAGACCATTCCCTGACAAAGTTCACAGGCTTGTAAACTGCCACAAAAAGTGCTCCAAATTTTTATAAGAGTACCAAACCAGATGCATTTTCCCAAATATCATGCAGAGTCAACTTTAAATGTGGGAACGGTTCTCTTGCAATTGGGAGAAATTAGACTATAAAAGCTGAACATATGTACCAGATATTTTTGGTTTCCCTTCTTGCTATTGTTTAGTGATCTAACTATAATCTCTGGTATTCCAGTGGTATAAACTCTATGACAAAAGAAATCTATGACTAAAGAAATAAAGAAATCTAGAAACTACAAGACCTAGAAATCTAGAAATCATAATATTTCTATAGGAACAACAGTCTGAAGATAAAACGGTTAAACTCAACAACAAATCTAATTTATACATCTATTGATCTCATAAACGGTGAATTTTGGATTGGTAGTTGATAAAAAAGCAATTGAGAATGACCCACCACCAGCACATGGGAACTGATGTATAGTAAATAAGCATTAAGGTTGATAAAGCAGAACAACAGACTTGCAGAATAAAATATATCAAGTGTTTATACACCTCTGTTCTCATATAATCTCCACACAATCCCAGACATGAGATTTGAAATATGTGTATTTTCTAGTTTTGTTGTCTCCCGATTCATCCTAAAAAATCTTCTGTTGGAAAGCTTTTTCTTTTTAATTTATCATTGAATATCAAAGCTATGGCATGAGTCAAAACTTCTGAATCCACCTTAAACTGTCAGTGAGGGAATTTGTTACTCCAGCCCATCCCTTCATACTTGAATTATGCAGCCTGAGTTGATTTACAAAGGTCGTTTGGTCACTGACAAGCGCTGGAGGCTCAGCTCAGGTGTCTCGTGGATACACCAAGTGTAATTTGAGAAGCCAAAGGTATCCCGAACATCTGCAGGGGCCAGCTAGATCTAACTCAGCACTTCTGGGGGATGTTACCACCTCTGGATCATTGCCTGTGAGACTCTGCATATCAAATGGCACTGTAATCTGAGCTGAGTGCTTGAGAGATTTACAGACAAATGTCTAATTCTCCTTGATAGTCAAAAAGGTATCAGGAGCACGGATGGCCTGATAGCTATCTAATCTATCATCTATCTATCTATCTATCTATCTATCTATCTATCTATCTATCTATCTATCTATCTATCTAATCTTTCTTTCTTTCTTTCTTTCTTTTTGTGGTTTTAATATAGTGCTGATACATCCGTGAATCTGTTCTGTGAATGTTTTTGTGACTTAAGTAAAACACACATGACAGAGCTCAAGAAGCTTTTGGACAATGCTCTCAGGCACATAGTAGGATTCTTGGTGTGCCCTGTGCAAGGTCAGGAGCTGGGCTCTATGATGCCTGTGGGTCCATTCCAGCTCAGGATATTCTGTGATTCTATGTGAAATAAAGCTACCTCAAGGTCTTTAGATGTGTATCTTCAAAATTGTCTCCCTATCAAACTTCTACCTTGTCAAAATGGAAGTGCAGCATATTCCATCCAACTGGACACATCTGTCCAGTTAATTTTATGGAAGTCTTCATCTACTGCTCCCTAAAAGGAGTTTGGAACCCTGTGAGGGGTCAGTTTCTTCTCTCAGGTAACAAGTTATAGGACAAGAAGAAAATGCCTCAAGTTGCACCAGGAGAGGTTTAGATTGTCTATTAAGCAAAATTCCTTCACTGAAGGGGCAGTCAGGCTTTGGAAAAGGCTATTCAGGAAAGTGGTGGAGTCACCATTCTTGGAAGGATTCACAAGTTGTGTAGATGTGAAACATCTTCATAGGTGGAAAATCACTTCTATGCAGAAAGCTAACCCATAGCACGTAAGTATTTTCATTCTCATGTTTTTAAGGACATCCAAATAGTTGTATAGCATATTTTACAGATCTCATAGAATCCTGGAATCTCAGAATGTTTTGGGTTGGAAGAGACTTTGAAGATTCCAATCCACTGCCATAGGCAGGGACACCTTCCACTGGAGCAGGTTGTTCCACACCCTGTCCAGTCTGACCTGTGTGGACCTCCACAAAGGATGAGTTGTATTTAGAATCTGCGGCCTTGAAGGCTTGCAGGTCTGACAACACAACATTACTGTGCATTTCCTATAGTAAATAATGTGTGAATTTAACTGCTATGTGAGGAAAATTAATGACTTGCTCTACTTCACAGTACTTTGTGGGGAATGGGAAGATACGCATTACTGTGATTCTCTTTTCTTTCCTCCCCTTACCACTTTTCTTCTGGTAATATATTGAGGAAAAAAAAAATGAAATATTAAGTAGAAATATTCTAGAATGGCTTTCTGTTTCACCAGGGGATGACAGATGAAGTGGAGAAGATACCTGTTAGATTTACAGAGCCGATCCATCAGCCCCTGCTTGACCCACAGCTGTCATCTCCCCAACAATTAATATTTACCACTTGTAAATGCCTTCAGCTAGGGAGGGTTGAGAGGACATAAGGCAGGGAAGAACCTAAAAGGGAGGTTTTGTGAGGAATTGCAGGGAGCACAGTACATCATGAGGTAATTACAGCTCTGACTGTCCAAGTGTTACTCTGCAATGGTGAATTATAGGCATGAGGCTGCAGCACTTCACTTTCTTAGTTGTAACTAAATCAGAATCCTTTTAAGTTTTAATTAATCTGCTTAGCTTTAGTTGTGAGGGAGCAGGGGAGTGGGGAAGGAAGGCAGATTAACCCTTCAATTGACAAGGACTTTCACAGTGTCTCCTCTTGGGCTATTTTTCCCTTAAGCACCTGAGGGAGACAGCATTATCAGTCTGACTGGGGGCCCATTAGGCTGTGATTTTTTAATTTTTTTTTTTTAATTTGCTAGTGTCTGGTTAGTACTCTATATTTCATTATCAAAAACCAATTAATTTTCTGTGAAAGCATCAAATTAATTACAAAATACTATGGAAATATAAAGAATGGAGGAATTTCCCTCTTCTCTCCTCCTACCCTTGCTTCATTATGGGAAATATGTTGGGCCCCTTGGCAGCAAAGGCCTATTAAAGAGCTACAGACTGTCTAGCTCCTCATTTAGAATTCAGTTGGTGGTGTCAGGAGGCCTGCGTGATGGGGGTAAGTCCATTTCCATCCACAGAGATCATTTTTCAATTCCCCAGCACAGAAAAATACAGTCATAGACTCATTAGAAGTGGGGCAGGAAGAGACCTCAGGAGGAAACCCAGTCCATGTCCTCCACCTGTTCACCAAAGCTTCCAGGCATGGACACACTGCAGCCTTTCCAGGTGCTCTGTTTTTGCAATGATTCGTTTCATCAGAGAGGTTTCCCTACTGAAGATTTTGTTCAGAGTTATTTCTCCCATACTCATTGAATATAGTGAATACTTTTATTTTTCTTCTTTATCTCTGATTTCTAGGTGTTTGAATACAGTTATTATGCCTTCATTAGTCTTTTCTTCAGACAATTTTGTCCCTTTTCTTTCTGCCTTTTCTTTGTACTTAACATTCACTGGTTTAACCACCAAGTAGTTAAAGTGGCAGTGGGAGGAATGGAACTTATCCACAGCTTGACTGCCCTTAAATACAGACCTATGACCAGATACTTAAGCAGTGTTCAGGGCTATTGGGATATTCTTACCTGCATTCCAAAAGCCAGCAGTCCTTAGGCCCAATTTCATGGCCATTATCCTCATCTAACATGGGAGTAGATGCCAATGTTCAGACAATGTTCAGGGGTTGTGCCCCTCATAGATGTCTACAAGCTTTCACAATACTCAGTAGAAATCCTACCAGTGCAATATTTTGAGTCCAGAAGAAGATATTCAGGTGTTCAAATTGAAGACTTCTCTTAAGAGTAAGCTGAACCACTTTCTGGTCATCTTTGGTTTAAATATTAATGAGATCTCTGTGGCTATAATAGTTGCTTAGACAACTGGTATTTTGCAGGGGACTGCAGAGAAACACAGAGTTGTGTCTCTGTCCATGGCAGGGGGTTGGAACTCGATTAGCCCTAAGGTTCCTTCCATCCCAATCCATTCTATGATTTTATGATTCTGTGGATCAGTTTCTAGTTCTGACTCCTAACATAATTCAGGTAGTAGTACATATGTACATATGTGGTACATATGTAGTGGGTCACAGACACTGAGATATGAGGAAAAGAACACCATGTTTGAGAGTTTTTCACAAAATGGAGATTCCTGAGTCTGTAAATATGAAAATTTCAGAAATTTGTGTTTGCAATTCTTCTTGGAGAAGATTGGTATTGAATGCCTCTGAGTTCTTATTGAGGATCTTTACTAAGGATGAGTGGATGGCATTGTCTTCACAGGAATTGTTAAATGTGAGCATAATCTCCCCGTTATACCCTGTCATTGCTGTACCTGCAGCAGAACTGAATTCAGGTCATACCAGAGTAGATACAACTCCTTTTCTGATTTGGATCTATCTCATATAACTTTGATTGTATGCTAGGCTAACACAGACATCTGGATTTAGATCCAGATGTGCTTTGCTGGATTTTATCCCTTTTGACAAGAACTATTTAAAAATGGGGCAATTCCTGTGCTTAGTTGGACAGTGGAACTGAGATATCTGGGGCAGGTGAAATACATGTTCGCTAAAAAAAAAATAAAGCGCATTTGCCATTTTGATTATCCTTAAATGCTATAATCATGATCACCATAACTAGTACAAAAGGTTCACTGTGTTTTGGTTAAACTTGCATTTATTATGAACAAATTACATGGACCTCATTCCTGAACTCCTTTGATTAGGGTCTTTTATGTAGCAAAGGTACAAAGTGCTGAATGAAGGAAGCTTATTGCCAAATAAATAAATAAATAAATAATATTGTTGTGACCCCAGAACCAATTTTCTCGAGGCAATCTCAACTTTCCAGTAATGTAGCAGCCCTATCTCATTTCATCCTTTCTCTGAATGCTCGTTGTAGGCCACAACTTAAGCAACAGGAGTATGTGAAGCCCTAAAGCAAAGCCAGCTCCATTTGGCAGCCGATACATTCTCCT
The DNA here is from genome assembly GCF_963662255.1 of Cinclus cinclus. Classification (NCBI taxonomy): domain Eukaryota; kingdom Metazoa; phylum Chordata; class Aves; order Passeriformes; family Cinclidae; genus Cinclus; species Cinclus cinclus. The sequence goes on from NC_085048.1 coordinate 4,082,531, forward strand.
TAAGGCTGTCAGAGCACAAGTAGCTCAAACACTCAGAGGGCTGCAGGAAAAACTGAATGTTGCCTCTGTAAGACTTGGGTTTTTCTGACAGTGCAGGGAAGGTGGTGAAGACTAAAAAGCCCTGGAGATTTGAATTTCCTCATCCTTCTTCCACTGAAATAGTGGGGATTACCAAAAAGTAACTTTTATGAGAGGCATTTATCCACTGTGTCCTTCCCTAGGATAGCAATAATAATGGCCAATCAAGACTTGCAGGCAAAGCAAAACAGGGAGTCCTGGCTATTTTCTGGCCTTTGCCAGATTGCTATATTCCTGTTGATGAGGATATAGTTATGGGATAATGTAATAATGATGTCACTGGTCCTAGTCTGGTGCGTAACCCACTCACTTGACCACTGCCCCTCCAGAATCTTATGTAATATCAGAGTTAAAGGAATCCTCACCGGTATTGAAGATGCTTGATAAATGGGGAGAAAAGTATGCTAATTTCAGCTAAACACAGGAAAACATAACTTTGGAAGAAGGCAAACAAAGAGAAAGTGGATGTTGCAACATGCCTGTTGAGTAGTCAAAATAATTTACTACCACAGAGAAGAGTTTTACATCTGTTGTCTCTCTGTTCTGGTGAACTGTGAAGGTTCCTGTAAGTTACACCAATATGTGCAAGGGTCCTGAGTAAAGCCAAGTGCACTTTAGAGACAAGCTTGTTCAATGGCAAAAAAGTCATCTCACCTTTATTAAGAGAAAATAAAGTTGACAATAATGTGCAAATTAGCTGTATTATCTAATTAATAGTCAGCAGGCAGAAACAGATACTTCTAGAGCTCAGATTCTCTGAGATATTTTAGATATTTGCCAGGAGAAAGGTGAGTTAAATCTTTGAAGCACTTTTCAGCACCATTGATCCTAAAAGTTACTTGGGGTTTGTAGCTCAGATCTGAAAGTTCGTCTATCAGACAGACAAAATTATATGAGACCAACCCATGTCTAAAAACACAATTAAGTCTATTCAAGTGCTATCTGAATCTGCCTCTGTAGCATGTACAAAAATTAAAGGATAATAATCTACATTCAATCCCATTCAAAAACTGCTTGAGAAAATATCAGACAAAAAGAAATAACTGGAAGTAGAATTATCAATAAACACAAACTCTACTCATTTATGACCTAGGGAAGTCTCAAAAATAAGACTCAATCTGCAGTTTCTGCAGCTTCACTCACCCCATTGAGATGGGTAGATGTATACTAGCTAAAGATTAGGATCAAAATATAAGCCTAACATCTTTAAATGCTTTAATTATTTATCCAAGGCTGTTTTGACTTGCCCTCTGCAGTTGGCTGTGAGTCAGAGGAAGCTCTAAGTAGTATATTAGCAATTATTAGCTAGCTTAAGCTTTCACTGCATATTAGGAATCAAATCAGACATTTTTATTCTTTTAATTATTATTTTTTAGAGAATGGAACAAAATGTCTAATTTAGCTGTGTAAAATAAAAGGCTAAAATAGCTTTGGGTAAAAATGTCCCATTTAAATGCCTGCCAGAATTTGGGGAGGAAAAAAATTAAAGAAAAAGCATGAAGAAGCATTTTCCAGCTTCAAAGGACTGCATAAACATTGGCTGATGGTTCTTTCACCATTCTTTGCTTATATTTGATGATGGAAAGTCATATTCTCCAGGCTGCAGTGTTAAAAGCAGCTTCATCAAGACATCAACTGAACTTTTACCTTACATTTTTCTTGAATCACAGAATGGTTTGCTTTGGAAGGGGCCTTAAAAATAATTTAATTCTAACCCTCCTGCCATTGGGGGTCTCCTGAGCTGCTGAGAAAATTACTGTAGTGAAATGATTTATGATCTGCAAACATGAATGAATTTCAATAATGTCGGACATTGAAATGTTCACCACTAACCCATGTCCCCAAGTGTGACATCCTCATGCCTTTTAAATTCCTACAGGGGTGGTGACTCCACTACCTCCATGAGTAACCTGTGCCAGAGTTTGAAAACCCTTTGAGTAAAGAAATTTTCCCTAATGTCCAATCTAAACCTCCCCTGGTGCTACTTGGCCATTTGCTCTTCTTTTGTAATTTATTCCCTGGGAGAAATGCTACACAAACCCTGTCCCACCTGGCTAAAGAGACTCAAATGGTTCTTTGGATCTAGTGTTGAATTCTCAACTCCGAAATGCAATGGAAGAGAACAGCATGTTTAGAAACAATGGTTCAGACACAAATGGGACCTTAAGTGAGCCTATTCTATGGGACATTCTGCAGTGAGTTTTGGAAAAGCTGTATGTGGCGCTTAGAAAGAAAAAAGTTCTACCTCTACAGATCTCTCTAAAGAGATTGACTTGTATCCCTGAGACTGGTTTCTTTAGGTATCTGTACAAGATAAGAGAGGTCATTAGCATCTTAGATCAGCTTGATCTGTATTTTCCATGGACATATTTTCAAGACAAAAGATTTTTCTTAAATAAGTGGACTGATGGACAGCCAAGAAAAGCAGCATATTTGGTATTTTAGAAGGCAAGATGTATTGATGTTTTGAGATCTACAAATAGCATTGATTAGATACAACAAGATGGCTAACAAAAGGAAGCTAAAAGCAGGAACACTTTCATCTTCATGTGACCTATCAGGGCATAATAATATTGCAGAAATATATGTTGATATCTTGATGTTTTCAAAAGCTGAATTCAAAATGAGACCAGCAAAGGCCAGGAAACAGCATAGAAATGGTGGACTAGATGATCATTGTAGGTCCATTCCAATTAGACTGTTCCATTCCATTCCATTCCATTCCATTCCATTCCATTCCATTCCATTCCAATTTATAGAAAATGAACAAATCTTTTAGCCATTGGATCTTTATTTTCATATATGAATGTGGCCTATAACACAGACTATTCCACAGTTTCTGTCTCCCATTTACTGCAATTTATCTTAGGGGTGTTCTGGTATTCTTCTGTGGAAAATAGCTCATGGAATCCTTAAGTTGAAATCAGTAAGACAATTTAATAAACACAAATGTCAAATGATACACTTTTTCTTTGGATTCATCTTTCATAAAAGATGAAATTAAGCTTGAAGCAAGAGGAGCAAGGAAGTAGCCTCTCTTGGCACCAGTAATTATGATCTGGGATGGCCCCAAAAGTCCTTTCTTTGTTTTGAACCACTCTGACAAATGGTGCAAGTAAAAGAACTGGAAAAGACAGAGCACATGGCAAAAGGCTGTAAAATGGCAAAATCACTGAAAGTGTGTTATAAAGCATGCAAGAAGGAAATACTCCCCCAAGCAGGACATGTCAGTTGCATGGGCATGGCTGGGAAAAACAGTTACTTAAAGACTGTGCCTTATGACCGTCTGCAATGGAAGCAGAAGAAGTGCCATAAGGGTGTAGAGCAGATGAGAAATGGATTAAGCCTGAATGTGGAGGAGAAAACTGGAAAAGTCAGGCAAAGTTTCCGAGGTGAAAGATGACGTGCCCTAGGAAGACATGGAAAGTTGGGATGAAAAGAAATTCTCCCTACAGGCACAGACCTTGTCTATTGCATTCTACAGTATTTCAGGAATTAGGTTAGAGGACAATGATTTTGCACTTTGCAAAAAATGCTCTTTTTTTTTAATGAGAAAACACTACACATATACCTACATCTGTATTTATATTTAGAGTTCCTAGCAAACTGATGCTTATACCACTTTATACCTATACAGGTGTGTATATATGGAAGGAAATTATTGCATTTTGCTTTCATATTGTACTTTTAATTTTCTTCAAAGGAATTGAAATGTTTATGAAAGAAAGAGAAGCTTATTAGGACATGAAGAAGAGTGTTGCTGTTAGTTATATTATGGTTTGGGACACAGTTATTATAGTCTTTGGCTTTCTTCTTAAGTCATTTTTTACTGCAGGTTGGAAATTGGTTATATATATACATTAAAAAGACAATTCCATTATCATCCAAAATTAAGACTTTTTTCAGACTGTCAATTTCATTGATTTCCCCCCCCCCTCCCCCACAACAATCTCAGAATGGAATATTTCCATCTTCTTATTTGAGATTACTTTCTAGAAAGAAAGCGATGTTGTGGGGATGGATATAAGTTTAGGAAAGACAAAGTAAAAGAATTTTTCTGTGATAGCTTTTTTGATGCTCTCATAACATTGTTTTTTACAGTTTCACTTAATAGAAAAACCATTTTGGAAGAACCAAAAAAGAACTAACTGTGTAAAGCAAAATATCCAGTTCTTGCCCAGGGCTGCTTATGACGTCAGTATCCTAATAAATCATGATAAAAACAATGTTTCATATTCATAGACTTGATATGGTCTGCATTTATGAAAATAAGTAAAATAGAAGGATACAAATGATAGTTACCATCAGGTTGCATATATGGGTACCCAGGAGGAATATAGAGACGCTGTCAGAGCAACCAGGGACCAGGGTTGGAATTCACATGGAAGTTGATTCTCACTAAACACGTGAAGGTCAACATGAAGGGCTTCTACAGGAAAGAAGATCAGGAAAAAATGTGGGTTTGGTGCTGAATGGGGTAGGGGATCTGGGGACAGATGACACAGAAAAAAGCTAGGAAACAAATACCACATTTTCCTTTATTTTTTCTTGGTAAGATTTTCCTTCATCAGTCTCAGAAACCAAAAGGAAAATCTGGAGCAAGGAAGACTGACTGTCAGTGGATGAGGACCAGCATAGGGAACTTGTATACAAGCAGATGTATTCAAGCCCAGGAGACCTAGTGAGATGTCCCAGGAGTATTGAGGCAGCTGAGTGGCCATTCTCAACTACCTTTGAAAGGTCATGGCCACTGACATAGATGCCTGAGGACTGGAAAAGAGCAAATCTCACTCTTATCTTCCAAAAGGGCCTAAATGAGGATCCAGGAAAGTACAGATAATCAGTCTACAAGGGTGGTGGAACAATTTGTCCTGAAAACCTCTTGCAAAGGTATGAAAGACAAGGAGGCAATAAGGTATAGGGAACAGAGACTTATGAAAGGGAAAAAACCATTTCTCCTCAACTGGGTAGCTGTCTGCACTGAAATTAATAGGACAAGAAGGGAGCAGTGGGTATTGTTCATTTTAACTTGGAAAAAAATATTTTCATGGTGTCTGACATAACCACCATAGGCAAGTAGATCAAGAATAAAACAGATAAGTGGACGATGAGGTGGATTGAAAGCGAGATGGTCTCCCAGCCTCAGGGGTGTTATGACTGGTAGCATAAAGTCCAGGAGGCCAGTCACAGTACCCAAGAGGTCACTGATGGGCCAGTGTTGTTAATAATTTTCAATAGCCAATATTATGAATGCATGCAAGTCTGCAAATGGTACAAAACTGCAAGGAGTAGTTGATGTGCAAATTGGTTGTGCTGCCATTCAGAGGGACTTCAACAAGCTGAAGAAATGGGCCTATGGGGGTCTCCTGGAGTTCAGGAAAGGAAGATGCCAAATCCTTGGAACAGAAAGCAATAATTCCATGTTCCAATACAGACTGGGGAATGCTGGGAAAGCAGCTGGCTGGTAAAAGACAGGGTGGTCCTGGTGATTCAGACTTGTAGACAGTGACTCTTTAATTTCACTTATGCCACTTTTTAACTAAAATCTAAACAGAAATTTGAACATAAATTCGTTGCTATTCTATGTATTATGAGTCACAGAGAAACTGCTAAAAACCATTAATAGGAACGATCCACAATGGATAGGAAAGGTTAACCATCCACCCTCTAGGAACAAAAATCCTCAACATGGGTATCCCGAAGATGACTGAAAAGCGGCTGATGCTGCGTGAGTTGATATTGCTTCTATCAGCAGTGGAGCTGTCATTTTCAACACCCACTGCTCAATTCATTCCAACCGTCCACCCAAAGCCATCTCAGTGCACTAAAATATTCTTAGACCCTTCCATTTCTGTTTCCCTGTCAGCTTCTCTCTCTGTACTCCATGGTATTAGTTTGCATCTATGCATATGATGAGACAGCTCAGAATTTTATTAGCATGATTTGGGCTGACTACAACATGCATGTGCAAGAGATGCAAAGATCCATCCTTTTTATCCTTCTGTGCGTTGTCAGGGAAAATGTAAACTGGAATACTCACAATATATTTGCCCTGGGGAAATAAACAGGTAAAAGCCAGAAATACATATATGAAATACTTTGGGAAATTATTGGATATTACTTGTAACCTGTCCAAATTCTATAACCCTTTATTTTTTTATATTGAATAAACTCTTACCTCTTTAGTAATCCCATGAAAGAGGCTTTTTGCAGAGTAGAAGTGTACTTGTCTGTGCGTTTTCACAGTCTACTTAGTCATAAAAATTAAATGTTCTTTTGTGGATGTACCTGTGGGTTTCCACTGATAGGGAAAAAAGTCCAGACATGTAATCTGAACACAGGGAATAGCACCTGCCTTAACCAATGGGCATAGAGAACATTCCCTGAGTAAATTAAGCTGATAGGATCTGGCACTAAAGTGTCATAGCAAGCCATAAGGATTTTTTAATATTATTTTCCTCATGTCAAAGAGCAAGAACGTGGGAAAAAGGAAGAGGTGTGACTTGGAGAACATTGCATCATCCCCTTTCATTTGCTGTAAGGACATGTAGGCCATAAACAAAGGGAATTGCTTTGAAAAGATTTGAAATGGAGATTGTCCTAGAACATCTGAGGCTTTTGAAACTTGTTAGAATGTGCAAATGGATTCAGGTGAGCTCTTAAATTATATTTCATAACTGAAGATTATGGACCAAAGAATGTTTTTGATCCCTAATGACTGGCACTGGTGGAGACTCAATTTATTATCATTAACATAAGATTTTGACCACTAAGCAAAGGCAATATTGGTTTCAGTAGATGAAAAATAAGCTTGAAAAGAGGAGAAATAAAAGGAGAAGAACGTAAGAGAATATATATTGTTTCCTTAAATAAAGATAAAAATGTATTTCAAAATTGCTTTGTGGATTCAGAAGGGAAGGATCTGCCTTTTCCTTTGAAGAAAAAGATTATTGTCACATCATGGGGTTCTCAAAGTTTTCTTGTGCAGGGCCAGGAGCTGGACTTCATGATTCTTGTCGGTCCCTTCCAGCTCAAGATACTCCACAGTGCTGATTCTACTTAGATTGCCTCCGGACAATAAATACGTGGCAGTTATAGTTCAGTCTGCTTGGTTACTCTTGAAAGTAAGAGCTGATCTTAAGTAGATTTTCAATCATCATTAGAAGTGAGCACAGATTACACACAATATTCAGAAACACCATGACATCCAGTACCTATAGCAGAATCTTAAATTTCCAGGAAGGATATGACAAACTGTATAAAAAATAAATTTTCCAAGAGTAAGCTATCCTGAAGATTTTCCCCACAAAGAAATAAATGTTAACTGTTATTTTATCATCTCAGATTTATTGGTGCAATTTGCAATAGCAGGGGACGTACAGAGAGAATATGTTTTTCCTGATTCCCCATTCCAAACAATTAATTATGTGCTCTGGAACAGTGCTGCTATTTCTGGTTTTTGGGGTAGCGGCGTTGTCATCCAAATTCCTTTATAAAGCCCAGAGAGATGGTTGGGTGAAAACCATTCTAAACATATGAAACACTTTTCTTCTTTTGTTGTTATTGTACCAATAATCTTTGCTGCCCTTTCTATTAAATTTTCTACTCATAGCACCTGCAGTACTAAGATTACAAGGAATTTTATTGCAATAATGTATAATTTTTTCATACCAGTTCTTTGACACCATTCCCACAGGGGGAACTTTTCGACATCACGAGGACCAATAGGACACTTACTGTAAAAATAAATGAATCACTCCCTATGATACCTAAGTAAATATTTAAAATCTTAATTTTATTACATATTCTTACAAAAAAATCAGTTGAAACTTTTGCAAAAAACCCTGCAACGTATTTCTTATTTATGGATCAATAATTTACTGAAAGCTCATTGTGGGTCATTTTTTAAGAGTATTGAGAAACAAGGTGCTGCTCACTAAAACTGGTAAATATTACAAAGTATCTGTGAACATGCATTTTGAATACAAATCAGAAAAATTTCCATTACATATGCAATCTCCTTTTTTCATTTCCCATTATATACACAGACATATTATTGAAGAAACAGAGTTTTATAAAAGCTCATACAAATGCTCATTTCCTCAGTCTACGATCTGACACAAGGAAATACTGATAAGGTTATCTGCTTCTTTTATTGGACTTATTAATTTTGCTGAATATATTCCAAGACATGATGTTTCCTTCAGAGTAGTCAATGCAAAACTCAACATTACAGAAGGAAAGAAAACATGCTTATTGTGCAGTGCTGTGATAGGTCAGCTTTTGAACTTCAGAACTGCTGGTGTTCACAATTTCTGAGTGGCAATTATTCAATATCTCAAAAAAAGTAGCTTAATGTACATTCAGAAAGCTCAAGTGTCATAGTTTCCTGCCTATGTCCTATAAAGCATTTCAGCTCAATAAAAGAAAAATAATTTTTTAGCATAAGGTCACTTGGACAATAAAAACTAACCCGTATCGTTTTACTGCCAGAGAAGCTGGGATCTGATTCAGGTTGTTTTATTCCTACTTGTTCAAAATATTAATAGAAAAGTTTGCTCTTTAGTGATGTATTTTGCCTTATTCTATGAAGTTACAAATGCATAACATTTTTCAAATATATCCATGTCATTTCTATATAGAATTAAATTTTTCTATTAAAAAAACTGTATACATAAATACAATTATATGAAACTGGTTTTTTACATTAAAAAAAAAAAGTTTCAAAGATTTCAAGAAGAAACAGATCCTCTCCAGAACTCTCTGTGCAGAAATAAATGCACACAAGCTGTTAAGGCATGACAGACTAAATGAGGAGGAACAGCTGAAACATTCAGCACGTACCATTGTCCCATCATGCATAGCCATGTCCAAGTCATCTGCCCCAAGACCTGAAAACATCATTTGCACCAAAAGTCTCTCTTGAAAGAAGTTTAAATTTATGCTCAAAATAGCTTAAATTAAGTTCAAGGGAAAAAAAATCAGAAATTGCTTCACTGACATGCCTGAATACTGATCAATCCTTTTTCTATGAAAACTTCTTGTAGCCAAACATTTCCACTTTGGAACTAATGCTCAGTTAAAGGGAATTCCCTCTTCTTCTTTTGCAGAAACAAAGTTAATTTGGGAAGAGTGAGGCATAAAGCCTCCATATTCTAATGAAATGCCTTAACATCTCTTGTTTTATTTTATGTAAAAATATATATATTCAAGCGCACCTAACTAATATGTACAAATAAATGTTAGTTATCAGGGTCTATATTGTAGTGGTTTTGGTTCACCAAAATCCAATTAATGCAAGACCAACACACACATGCATAAAAATCTGTGAAGCATATCCACGTTGGATGCCCCAGACCAGATCTTTGTAGACAGGCATCAGTGTAGATTGATCTCATTGGAAATACCAACGGCCAAAAGGGCTTCAGGTTCAAATAATTCTCTTGCCCTTACAGGTGATTCATCACTCCAGGTCAAGTTCAAGATGTATTGATTAAGTAGCTTAAGGGAAGGTCACAGAGCTCCAGTCTACCTTCCCTGGGATTTCCAGGAAAGAAGGATTTTTATGGCCAGTTGGAATCTCATGTCAGACAAGAATAAGACTACCAAAAAACACAAACCTTATTTAAAATCAAAATTAGCTTCTCAGTGGCCAGAAATAGATGTTTTCCCTTTGTGAATAGTGTTTTAAAGTAACAACTCAGCCTTCTGATATTTGAAGTACTTTTTGTTAGGTGTCATAATTTTTTTCTGATGTGGTCTTCAGATGGCAAGTTGGATCTCTTTGTTTAAACAAAAAGCTTACAGGTTACCTGTGCTGCCACTGAATGCTCCCCTTCAACAGAGCTTTTCTCTTTTCCTCCCTACACAGCACTTAGAGCGTCATAGCCAAAATACTTTGAAATTTTCTGGTTTTGTGTTTTGCTTCTGCCATGGGGATCATCCAGTGTAACTGAGAATTCCAAGGAGCTGTGGGGGTCTTTTCTTAAACTAGAGGCTGCAAAAATGTTAAAAAAGGACCTGCAGGATGCCTCTCCTTATGAACCCATGAGAAGGGAGAGCTGGAAATTATCATCTATTTTAAAAAAAAAGCTACAATGTTCTTTCACATGCAAATTACCAGAGATCCAACTCACATAGTTCACATCCCAATAGGAGGAAATACAGCAGAGCTGACAGATGTCATCAGTTGACTTAAACGACTGCATAAAAATTCACAACATAAGTCTTTCATCTACAAACCCCTCATGTTTAAGAAAAAAAATTGTGCCAGTGGTTATAGGCTACTACTTTGACTGCTAAGCCTTTGTCACCTGCAATTCCATGGGTAAACAGTTCTAAATGATGGAACTTATTCAACAATATCAATAATTTTAAGAGAAAATGGAAAATCCATGGATTTTTGAAACAAAACCAGAAAACAAACAAAAATTACTCTTGTGCATGAATGTTTCTTTATGTACAACTTGCAACATTTTTATAGGCTGTATGCCTGAAATAACATGCATATAATGATGTTTAAAGTTTAGTTGAGAGCAAAATTATTGCAGTTTTATATATAGAGTGAAGCCATATAACAAAAGAGCGGTAGCTAGTGTTTGCCCTTATATGAGATGCAGTCATATAATAGAGAGCCTTAAAGCTAGGGTTTACTGTACTTTGGGAATTAATCACATAAACTATAAATTGGGTTCAACAGGCTGGCTGGGTAAATAGGCGCAGCTAATGAGGACACTATGAGATCTTATAAGAGCGCTGACTGCCCCAGGACAAAAGTGCCGAGCTGCACCTGATGGAAAACTAGAAGACATCAAAGCATAAAGGATTAGTGCTCTCACAGTGTTGAGAAATGGCCAGGGGGAGATTCACCAACTTATTACCCACATCCAAGCTAATCCTGTTATCTGCAAAATATGACTGTGTTCAGGAACTGCCACCACCTAAACTTGCAGGAGACTAATTCTGTGTTTACACGGACAAAAGTGTGGGGAATTTTCATCTGGGCAAAGAATATGAGAGAAGAGAATTTTTAAGGGTTTCCTTTGTATTGAATGCTTGAAGAAGGGAAAATATAAAATTAGTTCTTTAATGGTTATTCTTTATCCCATATAGATACCTATAGGATAGAATTCTTTCTCTGAGAATCCAGGCCAAAAGTCACATAAAATATGTTCTCTCTTGTTTAGTTGCACTTTCCTAAAAGAAAATCAAAATGCATTGGAAGTACCTTTGAAGATGAGAGGAATTAATGGTCCCCAATATCCCTGCCCAGGAAATCTTTTGTGCAGCAAATGTCTGCCTGATGTTTTTTTCAATGCAATAAAAGAAGGTGAAAAATATCCCAAGGTCCTTCCTAGCACACCACAAAATACAATTCATTATACAGCCTAAGGAATGTGAGTTGGCTCAATTTTTTTTTGGAAAAGGTTTATAATTATCAATGCTAGAAATCTAATTTCTCTTTTATACCGAAGGTCCATTTGGTATAACAGCACCTTTGGTGGATAACAGATCTGATTTTACAATTTGAATAAAACAGAAATAGACCCAAACATTACCTCTTTGAGTAGATAATTCCAGGGGAAAAGTCTGCAAGCCATATTTAATCTAAACATGCAATTTGCTCCTTCCAGTGGCTCATCAGTGCCAGGGATGGTTGCCTTCAGGGCAGAGTTTAGGCGTGATTACCCAGGCAAGCCCATGGCTAAGCATTTATATGGCATTAAAGAACACCCCCAGCACACAGATCTCGCAGGCAAGGATTTATCTAGCTATCTAAGGGAAATGATTAATTTTGTAGGTTTAAATTTTTAGGGATGTAAGAATGACAGCGTGCCTGGTGATGGGAGGGACTCATTGTGAGGATGGCATGGCCTGTGGGCTCCTCTTGGCTTTCTCACTGGTGCTCTTTAACTGCACCACACCCAAGTTGTGAGAATATTGCAATCAGTGGCCTCCTTAGCAATGGAAAATAAGCACCCTGGTGAGAAGGAGGTGGTGATTGCCTGATGTGAGTGAATCAAAGTACCAGGGGAAGACCGGTGTGGTGACCCCAGGGTACCTGTGGAAACAAATGTATACCCTTGACATCAGCCCCTTCTCAGCTGTCTGTTTTCTAACTCTGGACACCTCTGGATTTCTTCTTTTCCTTCTCCCTTAGTATCACACAGCCTAATAACCACAGTGTCCCTCCACAAAATTCTTGATAATTTACTATTCTTCAACCCAGACTGCAGTGGATCCTCTTCTGTCTAAATACACAGATTTCCTGATTCTTTTCAAAGGCTGGACATCAAGTCCATTTCAAAGGCTTGATGACCGTGGAGGTCTTGTCCAACCTTAATGATTCTGTGAAATTGCCAGGAAACAGATCAAGGAATGTTCTTTCACTCATAAAACTGATATAAACTGAAAAGTCAGATACTGAGATAGCTCAAAGTCCTCTTGATTTTACTGAGTTTTCTCTTTTGGAGACAAAAGGGTGAGATCCTGGCACAGGTTTCCCAGAGAAGCTGTGGATGGTCCATCCCTGGAAGTGTCCAAAGCCAGCTTGGACAGGGCTTGGAGCAACCTGGGATGATGAAACCATGGCAGGACACCTGGAACAGGATGGACTTTAAGATTCTTCCAAATGCAAACCATTTTGTTATTCTGTAATTCTACAGTTTTATTTTTCCCCAATAGACATCTATCTTCCTTGAGATTTTATTGAGGTAGTTTTTTTAATTTTATTTTATTCCTCTTGAAAATGTGGAAAAAGTATTGAAAACATGCCAATTGTTGGCTCCAAAGCCAAATAATTTAATTTTGTCAGAATAAAATGCCTTTGAATTAAAAATAGATCCATATGACTTCTAAATGTATTAAATAATATTTTGCAGTTTTTTAAACTTCCTAGGAAATTCAAAGATCCATTACAGCCACAGACATCAGAGTGCTGTCAATGCAGTGAAGAACAGCTTCAGCTAAGACAGTTTGTTAGAAGAAGAAAAGAAAAAAAAAGGAAAAAAAACACCAATTAAAAATTAAGTAGTTTTAAGGAGCATTGATATTCACCTAAATATCTACATGTTTGTCTGATTATGGGCTGAAAAATGTTTCTTACTTCTTATTTAAACCAAAACAAATTGAGCAAGACTAAACCTTGTGCATTCAAAGTAAGAAAGAAAAAAAAATATTATTCCTACATGGAACCTATAGGGACTGACATGATAGTCCTAAAAACTGCTTCTCTTCTCATTTTAGACATTTGCTGATCAAATGAGAAGAATGAAAAGTAAAAATATCCGTTAATATTTTTGTTTTTCTTATTGATTTCACATACTCAAGCACAGTTTTGGATGACAGAACAAAAGCCTCACAATAGATATCAACAGCTAAAGAAAACCACTGATTTTGAAGTTATGATTTATACAAATGTTATATCAATCATTAAATTGGGGGTGTTCATGAAGGAGAAAGGTCTTATGAAAGATTTTCTGATTTCAAGATGCATTATGTTTGGTTGAAATTGTGCCTGTCATTATTTTCTGACCTCTTCTCTGATGTTTTCTCTTCTTATCCTGGCTCTCTCCCTCAGCAAACTCACATACAATAATCCTGATATGATGTGCTGTTTAATTTTTTATGTGTACGGATCACCTCTTGCCAAATAAAACTAGAGAGAAAACTAAAGAACTCAAAAATTTACATTCTGAAATTTATGTTGGACAACACATGGATCCCAAAATTGGCCATTGTTCAAAATCATAGAATCAGAAAATGCCCTGAGTTGGAAGGAACCCACCTATGTCATTGACTCCAAAGATCAAATGCAACAAGACAACAAGTCTCTGATGACTCCAGGATGAATCCTTGCAATTCTCCTCGGCCCTTGGCAGAAATCAGCTCCATTTGCTGGTCTTTACCTTATTCAGCTGGAATATACATTTACAGATTTATGTAAATGTTTTCCACAGCTGAAGAAAAGGTAAAACTCTAGAGATCAATAACTCCTCCCCTTTTGCCTCCTGTCTCCCCACCACAAATCAGAAAACACTGAAAACAATTAGTTTATACTTGTTAGATTGAAGGGAATTATTTTTTCTCTGTAGTCCAATCTGGATCACAAAAAGTGACAATAGTGGAGGCCTTCTCTTGCTCCTAAGTTCTTTTGGAAGTAAGTCTACAAAATATTTTGTTTCTCTTAACTAAATATTTTGCTTTTATTTCCCAAAGCTATGGTAAAAGTCAATATAACAAATTTCAAACTACTAAAAAATGTTTTTCCTTGTAGCTGCAGAATTATGATGCCTTCACTTTTTCTGTATTGATGTTTTATATTTCTGAGAAGCTCAGAAAAGGAAAAAAGCAAGTTTCTTTCCAGTTAATTCTGAGTTCCCAAGTACAAGAGCGACCTGGAGGTCCTGGAGCGTGTCCAGTGCTGGGTGACAGAGATGATGAAGGGACTGGAGCATCTCCCTGCCCAGGAAAGGCTGAGGGAGCTGGGGCTGTTCAGCCTGGAGAGGAGATCCTGAGAGGGAACCTCATCCCTGAGTGTCCCTGTGTGCAGGGAGGGCTCAGGGCAGGGCCCAGGCTCTGCTCCAGGGCCCAGCAATGGCACCAGGGGAACGGGCAGGAACTGATCCCAGCAAGTTCCACCTGGACAGGAGACAGAACTTCTTCCCTGTGCAGTGACTGAGCACTGAACAGATTGTGCAGAGAGGGTCTGGAGTGTCCTCACTGGGGTATTCCAAAATGATCTGGACACAATCCTGTGCCCTGAGCTCTGGGATGGCCCTGCTGGAGCAGGGAGGTGGCACCAGGGATGTCACTGTGGTTCCTTCCACCCCTTTTGTGTTTTTGTGATTCTGTGCATATTTAAAGGACACGTGATGAGTCACTTACTTCTCCTCACCTTTTAAAACCAACTAAAAGTTATTTCTCAACAGTGTATTCAGCGGGTAAAGAGGGGACTTACCCCAAAAATTTCCATTTGTTTGCAGCATAGTTATTGATCTATGGGCAGGTCAATCTGTGCAGTCTATTGAAAATTTTGGTGTGCTACCCACCACCACAAATTGATATCTGAAAGGGTCTATTATTTATTTTAGGTGAATTCCACCTTTTTCAACTAATTTTCAAGTCATGAATGACTTGAATGTTTTTTCTATTTCATAATAATCTTTTCATACCCATAACAGAAATGTTTTCAGGGACTGGCTAGTGTGCACCTTTGAGTTTTTCATAGAATCAAAGAATAGTTTGTCTTGGAAGGGACCTTAGAGGTCATGTGATTCCAATCCCCTGCCACGGGCAGCCATACCTTCTACTAAACTAGTCTACAAATGCTATCAAATATTTTGGATTGTTCTCAAGACAGTCTACCTGATGTTCTGTTTGCTCACCTTGGTATAGAACAATTCAAACACAAGAGAAGAGATTAAGTCTGGACATTTTAAGGTCACTTGTAGCTATACGGAGTTAAACAGTGACAAACTCACAAAACTAAGTCGCATTTTGCAAGGTACATTCAAAAATTTTGGGTAGACTGAGGAGAAGGAAAGGCCTGAGGTGAGCAGTGTCTTTTTAAGAGTTGTCGAAGTACTCTGGGCCTGCTTATGGCCATGTTTGGCTGGAAAGCACTAATTAGATTAGATATACTTGGCTAGAAGGCAGAAAGCTTAAAACATTAACTTTTTAAACATGTGCATACATTTGGACTATAACATATTCTGCTTTTCGGAGGTATGCTCTGAGTAAATATCTTGCCAGCATGATGTTATCCTTTAATTTCCTAAACAGAAATATGCTGTTTCAGAGTGCACTCACACAATTATTTTATACTGTGTTGATAGAAGAGCATGGATCCAAAAATGGTACTAGCATCTTCTTTTTTAAATTAGGAAATGCATAGAAATTCAACATATTTGCTGACATGAAATTAGATTTTTTTTTAATATTTTTAGTACATTTGTGTGCTTGTGATTATTGATTAGAGGGTTATATAAGCAATTTTTTCTTCAAATGGGATTACTCAAAGCTTCCAAACAGTGCAGAAAACCTTGAATTTTGTTGTCCTAGCACAGATTAATGGACCAATAATGATGCTGTGGCACACTACCTTCCATGGCTTCCCTCCCCTCTATTTCCCTCTTTGCTGGGGCACACAAGACCCGTGCCTAGACATGCAGAGTTACAAAAAACAACTCAGTCAAATATCTTCACTTTGAGAATTGCATAACACTGGCAAACTAAAATTTGCACCAAAAACTCCCACTGAGAAGAACTGAGAGCAATATTGTGTCAAACAAGAGTGTAAAGTGACAATTTGTGTACTAGGGTGTTAAAATGGATGACTATTTGTGGGATCATTTTTGTACATCCTCAAGGCAATCAGGAAGAATTTTTTTGTTTGCCTTTCCTTTTGAAGCTATTTAATAAATAGGGTGAGGAAGAAGAGGCTTGTCCAGCAAATTTTGTTCGCCTTTATATTCTGTGCCCATCCAAAACAATTCCTGGGTTGGTTTTTATTGTTTTTTGTTGGTTTGTTTGTTTGTTTGTCTGTCTGGTTTTTAAGGCAGGGTCCTATAAACACATGGGAACATGAGGGGTTTTTAGGGATTGTTTTAATTGAAGAATATGGTCCATAAATACTTACTCTGGGGCTTAGGAAGCCTTATAAATTCCTTTTCTGAGACTTCAGTTCAAGACTTTAATTTTCTAAATATTTACAATGTGATCTTGCGAGATCTGCATTTGAGATTCAACATTGCATTCTACATGTTTTGCATCCAAAATTTGGAATTACGTCATTCGACTTCTGTTCAGAACATCCCTGAAAATACAATTCACAAATAAACTCAGTTTTTGTTCAGTCACTGGTGATTTGTGATCTGAGGCTTCACTATTCCTAAGAGGTGTCTGTCTAAATCTCATCT
Source organism: Cinclus cinclus (assembly GCF_963662255.1). Lineage (NCBI taxonomy): Eukaryota > Metazoa > Chordata > Aves > Passeriformes > Cinclidae > Cinclus > Cinclus cinclus. Next base: position 4,099,528 of record NC_085048.1, read on the forward strand.
ACATATTTTCTGACATTTCTTTCAGGAATTTTCTATTTCATGCAATTTTAACCTCTCAAATTATCTCCTAACTGAAAAATTTAGAACTTTTTTTTTTTTTTTACCTGTTCCACTTCATAGATATTGGGTGTGATCCTTTTGTGCTCTTTCAGGAATTTACTGTATTATGAAATGAGTGAAGGTATAGAAGGAAATTTTTCAATTGTCTGTGAAGAGAAGATAGGATATGTGATTTATGTTAAGTCAGGTAGCTCCTGCTCCCACTAAATAGGAAAAGCAGTTAAACTAATAGAATTGACTGTTTTTTAAAATTTTAATTATGTTTATATGTGCACCTAGGTTTATCCCTATTATCTAACTGAACTCTCAGATTGGGATGAAATGGTCCAGGGTCCCTCTGTAGTCAGTGGAGACTGATCTTCACACCCATATCATATTTGGAACTTAGGTGAGACTCCTTGTACTCTGAGGAACTCATTTCTCTGCATGTTGAACAGCAAGAGTTGAGAAGACCTGGCAAAGAGGGATTTGGTGTGGGACTCATTCACCTTCAATTTTTGCTGAATTAGGATGCAGGCCAAAAGTCTTTAATCCCTTGGCAATGACAAAGTTTGCTTATTTTTTAGGACTGCCTAATCCTAAACATACTTAAGTTTCAGTTCTCTTGAAACTTCAAGTGTTTCTTTCATTACATTCAGTTAAAGAAAGTGTGAAGTACTCCAGGGTCTTGTTTCCAGGACTATGTTGGTTTCCTAATCCTTGAAGCTCTAATGCAACAAACTCATGCATCTGGAGGATTTTTTTCAGAACAGTGACCCTTTCTCAACAGAACACCCTAACTACCAGCCTGAGTTAGCCTTCCTCTAATCTTCTTCCTGTATACTCAGTCAATTTTGTATTCTCGCCCCCTCAGTTACCCAAGAGAAGATACTGAATAGCCTGGCAACCAACATACTCAGAGGCTGAAAGAGATGAGCTTAATCCACATCACGTTGCTTAGAACCTTGAATTTCAACCTAACACTTCATCCTTACAAAAACAGGAAGTAATAATATTTGCATCCCTGCAGGGGGATGAATTAGATCCCAAAATATCTGGTGTTCCATACAGAGTCCTTATACTCTTGGCAGAAGAAAGGCAGGTTAGACTGCCCTGTAAATGTGCCTAGTCAGTAGGAATAGGAAAGCATCACCATTAGGCAGACCAAAATTTTTAGAAGAAGTACAGAGAACATAAGAGGTTATTTAAAACATGCTGAGCCATCATTGTCCAAGTGTTCAAAATATCAGTATGCAAGTTGGGACCTTAACCAAAAGTGACAAAATTTAACCTTTTAATGTTTAAAGGCTTAAATTTCAGCAAAGCAATAATCAGAAGAGTTGTAGTGAAGTCCACTCCAGCCCTTAGCAAATCTATTCCTGAGTTCTCATTTTTAAAATGTGAGTATTGATGCAGGGGCTGTGAGATTGTATCTGTTGACGATAATGAAGTGTCCATATGCTGTGGTGATGGTTATCATTGAAACCTCAAATCAAACCTCTCTCCAGGAGAGGAGTGGCCTCAGTAAATTGCTGAACAAACTTACTCCTGACAGGGTTGTGAGATCAAGCCCTTAAGCCAAGATATCACAGAAGTCTTGGCAAACAAATCAGATATGTTGTGTCTCAGAAAAGATGCTGTTCTGCAATGGATAGGGCTTCTCCTCCTTGCAGCACTGAAAATCTTCTGTGATTGGAGTAGGGACATCTTGGGGTTCCCCAAATCCTCTCCTCAACAGATGCAATCTCACAGCCTCTGCTTCAACACTCACATTTTAAAAATGGGAACTTGGGGGAATAGATCAAATATGGACTGGAGCAGACTTCACTATAACTCCTCTGGTTGCTTCTTTGCTGAAATTTAAATGTCAAAAGCTTCAATCCTGTCACGTGGCTTAGGCCCAAACTTCCATACTGGTGTTCTCAGCACTTGGACTATGCTGGTTCAGTGTGCCTTAAACAACCACCTAAATCACACCAGAGACACGAGGGTAGAAAAATGTGGGTTTTTATCTGCACTAGATCTGGGCTGTGTTTTCTTTACTGTCCTTTGTACATTAAGTTTCCAAAGCAATATGCATCAAGTTATGTGTGTCTAGGGACCAAGAGACAATTCTGGCTCACCAAGAAGGCATTTAAACAAAAAAAGAATATAGACTCGGGAATGTTCCCAAGGAAAAGTTGCTCCCTTACTTTTGAAAGCATACATAACCCTGAACTGCCACAGTTTGCATAGTGCTGTGTACAGGCTTTTAATGAGTACTGAAGCCAGAAGGCTTTCCTATTATATTTGCCTAGTTGGCACTACCTTTCCATGGTTCCAGGTGAAGTGGTGGTACAATACCCACAATTCCTTCAGCTCCCCGACCCGCTGCAGCTCCAGCTATAGTAGCTGACAATGTAATATTCATTCAGCGGCTGATTATAATTAAAAATATCAGAATAATTAAAGTCCTCAGCTTGACAAGCAGAGCCATAACTTTGCCTTCAGACATTCCTCTCTAATTAGTTAATTAATCCTAATGCAAATTATAAGCAATAATTAGTCAGCCAAGCTTGACATAAAAGTCTGCTGACTTACAGCTGAAAGGCTTTTCTGGTTGTTGGTTTGTAGGTTCTTAAGGTGTCTTTTGTCCACTCATAGTTTCTGTGTCTCAGGTCCTGTTAAGTTGCTGCTGATGTATGGATATGAAATTAGTTTGCAGAGTGAGAAAACACATTTATAAAAATTTGCACTACCATAGGCACTATTTTATTTGCTTAATAAACTGGATAGTCAAGATGTGTATAGAATATAAATAAAACATCACATATGCATCCTAATGCAATATAAACATTGTTTAATACAATTGCATACATTTAAGGACTTTCATGTTCCCATATTTAACAGAATATATCTGCCTGCAGATGGTCTGAGGTGTTCTAGTCAATGAACAAATGTAAACTTCAATGTGATTCTAGGACTAACAAGATTCTGATCTCCCCTATGATAGATGAAATCAAATTCTTTTGTACCAGCATAACTGGTATGTGATTCACGTTTTTGCATAGATTTTTAATAGGTCAGGACACTGTTAAAGTGATATAATTTAAATTATCGTCAGATAAATCAGAAGTGTGAATATTGCTTTTTCACATGACAGTGCAGCTGATATCAATGAACCCCAGTGCTATCATATATCTGAAATACTCATGATTGATTTGAAACACTCGTGGATGTTTATGTATTTATTCTTCTAAAGCATTTTTTTTTCCTGAAAGTATTCCTATTCACATTTTAAAAAAATAGAAAGTTGTAATGCTTAAAAAAGTGGAAGTCAAAAATGGAAAAATTATTCAGAATGCATAGATAGTAGCGAGAATACTTCTTCTAACAGAAACATAATTAGAACATATTTTTATGCTGTACTAATTTGCTTTTAGTCTAATTTCTCGTGTTGTTTAAGGTAAGCAGGATCACAGGACCATAACACAGCTGCCTAAATTTATTGTATACTCCTCTGAGAAGCCTGGTCCAGTGGAAAGTGTCTCTGCCTATGGGATGGAGGTTTTTGATGTATCTTCCAACCCAAACCATCGTATGGTTCTGTGTTTCTCCTCACATGATTTTTGGTGATGGTTGAATCATGTTAAATATGAAGAATGAAACCCAGCAGCCTGTGTTTGACCTGCACTTTTCTTAGCCAATGAAGTTCCATTCCTTGTGATAAAAATAGAGTATTGAGAAGAGGAATAAAAAAAAAAGCTAGTGTCAGGATAAAAATAGATTAATTTGTGTGAATTCTCCTGAATTTGTAACATTTTGACTCACTGCAAACGCTTAAGCATCTTAATGTGACTTAAGCAAAGCTGTAGTCAAGACCCATTTTTATTTGTTAATCCTCATGCTATTCATCTCACCTTACCTTAGCTGTCTGAGCTCTGGAGGATAAGACCCAAATAGACATTTTCTAGAGTTAGGGCAGCAAAGAGATTCCTACTGTAATCTGGCCAGAATTACCCTTGGGGACACTGATCTTTTTCCATGTCTACAGAGGAAAGATAAGGTGATGATAGCCCTGAATTAAGCCTCTCAGTTAAGTGCCTAAATTTGGGTGAGAAAATCTGAACCTTGTTAAAGAGCCTGGGTGTTCCGAAATGTGGGATGACATTATCTATTTGTAGTGTTGCCCTACCGTGTCTCCATTCACTTGATTAAAGGAATAAAATAGAACCAAGGCTATTATTCAAGAAATTATACAATGGATTTCAAAAAAACTCTTTCAGGAATTTTTCATCTTTGAAATGGCAGGCTTCACACAGAAACACAAATGATTCAAGAATGAGCAGATAAATTGTCATTGACTTCTTGAGCATTTCTTGAGGCCATCAAGGGCTGTAGATTGAAGCATCCAATATATAGATAGTAACTTTTTTCTAGCTTTACAGTGGCAGGATGAGGATACTGGAGTATTGAACTTTGAACAATATAATCACACAATTTATTGTGTTGAAGGGACTCTGCAGATCACCTGGTTTAACCCCCTGTCATGGGCAGGGACACCTTCCACTCGACCAGGTTGCACAGGGCCCCATCCAGCCTGGCCTTGGACACTTCCAGGGATGGGACATCCACAACTTCTCTGGGAAACCTGTGCCAGGGCCTCACCACCTCCTCAGTGGAGTACAGAGTAATCCCAATTGGTCAAGTGCCTAGAAGAAGATGAGATGAATCATCAACTGGCAATTACTGCTCCAGACCTTTCCCTGAACTTCCTTCACTCCTTTCAGCAGGTGTCACAAACTTTCAGGAATTAATGCTGGGAGTTTCTGACCCTCAGGGGATCTAAGTGTAATCATATACATTTAACTATTGCATGTGGTCTGGATCTTAACAAGGTTTCTTTCCCCACCACCACCCCTGAAATTGGATTTCATCATGCAGCATTTTATATGTGTGAATTATTTTTCCAGTAATGAGACGTGTAGGGATTTGGGGTGCTAATGGAAAGTAGTAGGGAATTAATGAGAGATGGGAAGCAGGTTAGATTTTTTTTCCCCAGTATGCTTGTGTATGAATGGGAGTTATTCTGGTGTATCAAGGGGAGAATAGATTAAGCATTTTGGAATACACAAGCCAAGAGGGATCGTTAATCCTGTTTTTGACAATCACAAATGTAATACGTACAAATGAGGGGAAGCATTATGCATGATTTTCCTCATTTTACATACAGCACAATACATTATTTTCCACCTCTTAATTCATGTCTTCATTAAGTAAAACTGCTCTAACTGGAGCACAGTGTAGATTTGGCAAAGAATTATGATCTCAACAATGATACATTAAGTTTTCTTTTCTTTTTAAAATGTTTTAGGATATGATCTTTTCATTAACAGATTAAAATATCTGATAAAGAAATGTGTTAATCAGACTTAGCTTGCTTGGCTACTGTTGACTGTCCAGGCCACCAGCTGCAGCTGTTGATGCCATGCCCAGGCAGTGCATCTGCTCTTTTCCAGGAAATTAGGGGTTGAAGAAGACATTTATGCTTCTAACACATATATCAAGGCTGAAATCCTAGTGCTGCATGGTTTATCTCACTCATCTGCCAATCCTTCATGCCTCTGTAGGCATCCCACATAACCCAAATTTCTTTCCTAGGAAGACTGGACTCTACCCATGGTTGTGGCCAACAACTCTCTTGTATGATATCCCTCGGTAAAAACTCCAGCACTGCTTGGAGCCTTGGATTTGCAGACAGTCAGATTAAACACCTCCATGTGTTTTATTCTTGTTCCTACTTCAGAGCTGCTCTAAATCTTTGTGGGAGATAAGTTTGTGTCCCAGCCAAACCCAGCGTGTTGTAACCTCACCTGCTAGTACTGACTCCTCACCAGGGAAGATACCCTTAGGCTCCAAAAAAGGGGGAAAATAGAGTTTCTTCATTTTTTACTTAAGATTGTCATGATTTTAACTCTTTACCCTTTATTTAACAGGCAAATCCAAATTGTCAAAGCAAACGTTTCTATATTAAAAAAACTGCAGTTGTTTCAGGTTAATTATTGTCAAGATTGGTACAAGATAAAGCAAGGTAGTTATTAAACATTAGCTGGAGAAATGTTTAACAGTGGTGTTCTCCAATTTTTAAAAAATAAACACTGTTTTCTTTTTGTAAATTACTAAATGCATAATGTGTCCTTATACGCCACTGCTAAGCAGTCACACCATTGTGTTATTGGTATTGAGCACTGGAATACAATGAAGAGCAAATTGTATTTCTTCTCAGGAGTAAACACAAGACAAATTTTTTTTTATATATAGCTGTAATAACCAGTAAAATTTGACCTGATTTGAATTAGATATTGCTATTGGGATTCATTATGTTTATTTTTAGTTTTCTGTTAATTAACATCTGGCCTAAGTCAGTTCTCAAAATCTCCTCTACAGAGAGTTTTGGCAGTGAGCTACTCTTTAAAGATGCCAGTCTTACACTGTTAAGGAATATGGAAGCTGAATTCCATACTGTTTTCCCATATTCCTGTAGTCACTGTTCTATACCAGGCAAGAGAACAGCTGAAATCAAGGAACTGCTTTCAAAGGCTATAGCAAAGCAGCATAAAAATATGTGGTCTAGATGACACATCTTAAGAGTGAACAGAAAACTTTTCCAAAGGTTGGAATCAATGGGCTGCCCCTATGGCAAGTAAATTATAAGGTCTTTGAGCTGAGAAATACCTGTTTCCATGCACTTAGAGATCCCTTACCTGTCACCAGGTTATAGAACTCAGTAGCAAAGCTGATAATTCTAGTAAGAGTTGGAACAGATTTCTGGATGTTTTCAGGGAGGTGGCAATGTCAGTGGACTATTTTGCATTCAGTATTTACATTACAATTACAATCAGCTGTGACTTATGTGACAGCTGTCTTCAAGACATGAGATTTAGACTTGGGAAGAATAAGTTAAACCAAAAACCAGCCTTGAAATGTTTGACATCCTCATGTAACAATTCCAGTGAGAGGTGAGATTAATGGTTCAGACATGCATTAATATTCTAAATACTCCATATGTTGTACTGAAATGACATTCCATTCCCCAGTAAAGATGCACTCTAAAATCAAATGTAGATTTAGATTGGACATAAGATAGACTTTTTTTTTTTTTTTTTTTACAATGAGGTTGATAAGGCAATGGCACAATTTGCCCAGAGAAGTTGTGGATGACGCATCCCTAGAAGTGTTCCAAGTCAGGTCAGATGAAGAGGAAACCAATCTAGTTGCAGATGTCCCTGCTTATTGCACAGGGCTTGGATTTTATGATGATCTTTAAGGTCCCTTCCAACCCAAACGAATCTATGATTCAAACTGAGAAATTTCAAGTTTTTACGAAGTAAGCTCAAGTTTTCCTAAAGTTTAAATTATTAACATAACTTTAGAAATTTTTTTTAAACATCACACTTTCTACAGCTTGGATAGAGTTTCAAGATTCCATAAGGTTCCATGGAAGTCTCTGAATTCAGACAAATAGAAAAGCTGATATTTTTTTTTTTTTTATCTCAACTCATGCCATCGACTCTTTGAGGGAAGCAGTCAGATTTCTGTTTGATAAACAGTCTTTCTACCACGAAGAAAAAAAAGGAGAGACCAGGAGTGTTTGAATGAATGATAAATTCCTGATAGAGAGTGAACTGCCTGACTGTGCAATGTCTGCCTAAGAACAGTTGGGTTTCTTGAGTAGAAAGTCACCTTTCTGGAATGTACATCAGGCCAGGCTTTCACCCTTCTTGCTAAAGGAAGCTGTTGAGCACTAGTTCAGTATTGGACTAAGTAAGTCGCTGTTGCAAGACCTAGCCTGGAGATCTGCATTCCTCCAAGAACAAACCTGAACGTGTTGCAAAAGAGCAGTTTCATAACCCTAGTGACTGTTGAGGTAATGGGGAGATATTACATCTCTTCATTATTCCCTTTCCTGTGAAGTACAGAAGCTTAAGGTCCAAATACCTTTACCATGTGATCATCAGAGCCCACCTGTAGTGAAAAAAAACCAAAACAAAAACTGCAATTTCTTGAGATTGCATAATCAAGTATAAAACACTGCTACCACATATTGGAACTGGATGTCCAAGTTTTCTCCATGATGAATAAGGGAAAATGGAAATATTTAGAGAAAAATTCATGTCAGTCCAATGGATTCTGCCTCAGAATGCCCACTTATGCTTCTCAATGAGTTTTACCTCCCTGCCTACCATAAGAGAAACTGAGGTCACTGGCTCAGATAGGAACATTTGCACTGTCAGCATGATTTAACAACTGAAATTAAGTGATATCAAACCCTTCTGTAGACACTACTGGGACTAACTTCACCCAAATTTAGTTTACTGTGGTGGCTGAAACTTTGGTGTTCACCACGTGTCCAGTGAGGTGTTCTAGCACTCTCCCTCCTTAGCAGAACAGGGAGAAGTTGAAATGGAAAAGCTCATGGGTTAAGTAAAGGACAGTCACAGTTGATGGATAAACCAAACTGATCCTGGGGAAAATCAATTTAATTTTTTGCTAATTAACAACAGAGTAAGACAGTGACAAGTAAGAACAAAACTGAAAAAAAAAAAAAAAACACTTTTGCCCACTTCCCCACATATTCCTGGGCTCTTCACTCCTGAGTCTTTTGCCTCCTCTCCCTGAGCAGTGCAGAGGGGATGGGGAATGGGGAATGGGGGCTGGGGTCACTTCATATCACTTATGTCTCTGCCATGCCCTCCCTCTCAGGCTGTCCCCCTGCTCCACTGGCAGGTCCCTTCCAAGGGATACAGCCTTTCCCAAACTTCTCCAGTGTACACCCTTCCCAAAATCTGCAGGATTTCAGTACTTGCTCCAGTGTGGGTCCTTTTCCATGCAATTCATCCCTTCAGGATCCGACAGCTTTTCAGGATCAGGCCACTCCTACTTGGTTCCCCCACAGGTCACAGATCCTGACAGAAAACTTGCTCCTGCATGGATTCCTGTGCATGGAGTGCAGCTGCCCTCAGTCCATGTGATTTAATCTCCCTCATCTTCCTATCCTTCATGCCTGCTGCAGCTTGGGGCTTTTTGCTGACATTATATTGACACTGGTCCACTGGCACTGGTCAGCTTACCCTGAAAAGGAACAGTTATCACCTGTTTTTGTGAATATTATTATTTTTTGTTGGAGGAATCAAGGTAATAAGTAAGTTCTGAATTGTGACTAAGATTTTCAATACTGTGTAAGGAACCTTGAAACCAACCCAGTTTCAGCATCTGCACTTTCTGTGTGACTCTCAAGAGAAGAGCTTCTATTTTTAAACTGAAATAGGAACCTACAGTTAGCCAAGTTCCTATGCTGCATTAATATACTTAGTCAGATGCTCTTGGTTCTCCTACTAGAAAACCTGCACCCATTCATCTGGGTGTTCAGACTTAGGAAGGAAATAGGTTTTAAATTTTGTTTGAATGCGATTTAAAAAAAAAATAAATAAAAGGAACTATTTTTATGACAGGAAAATTGACTCATATAGAGAAAAATGTTTTTTTTAGTAACCCTGAACATCTGTAGTTAAACTTGGAACAAACTTCTACTTAACTCCGGTTTTTAAAAATAGAAAATATCTCTCAAAAAAAAAAGGCTTGAAATAGAGTATTTTGAGTTTACCAGGATGTTCCATTCTTTACTTGTGTGTTTTGGGTAGACTAGGATAAATTGAAATCGGAATATTTCCGCCACACATTCTATGCTCAATTTCTCAGCATTTTCAGATGGAAAAAAAAATATTTGCTCTGGAAATTTTCCAGGCAGCTTTCCTTTTATTTTTCCAAGTTGATTCTCTCATTCCTTAGGCTTCTGGACAGAAACTCTCAGCATGGTGTCATGATCCAAACTACTCCTGAACCGCCCTCCAATTCCAAACATTGTAATTTCAGAGAATTTCCTGACCTAGCACTAAACCTGTGCTCATGTGGTGTGTGCCTGTGGCTTTTTTTCAATGAGCTTCTTTGCTTCCACTAAGCTGGAAAAGACCCAGAGCAGTTTGGGAAGCTGCAAGTGTTGCAATGTACCTGCTTCCTCAGCCCTGTCTGCTGCCATAATTCCAGTGCACAGGTGCAGGAGTCTAAAGAGTGTGGTATGCCATGGGATCCCTGAAGTTTTGGAATTAAACATCTGTGTTAAATAACTCTCTGCAGAGACAGTGTGAAAATCTGTGGAGTGCTCAACAGTCCTCAACATTTTCCATCTCTCACTTGGGCAGGTGGTCTAAGGTTTGAACTCTGCTGTTCAAATAACACCAAGGGCAGAGATGTGATGTCAAGACTTCTCCAAGGCCTGTGTTTATTGCTGGTGTTATTTTTAATGTTCAGTGGTAATCCTGAATTTCCATGCTTAGCAGAACAGAAATATTTATATTCTATGTATTTACAGTTAAGTGTACAGTTGGCAAAATGTTACAGATGATTATTTGGCTTAGGAGTCCAGAACAGTAATATACCACAAAATAAATTCGTATTAGCAAAGGGAAATTACTTAAATGCAACTGTGGGAGGGAAAAAGGCTAATCATAGATTTTCTTGCGGTCTTAGATTCTGTCTCTAGAGTATTTTTGTAAACATGGAGTTCTTCAAGATCTCATAACTCTCTACTGGGAACAAAGGCTGTGTCTATAGCCACAAATAAATCAAAGCCAGAGCCTTTTCTCAACCTCCATCCCCCAGTTACCCAGCATATGAAATAATTCACATGCTTCCTCTATGGTTTTGGCTTGCACTGGCTAACATTCTCCTAGAGTTTGCCTGGGCATGGTCCATGGATTTGCACATGCTCTGGACTGCTCCAGGCAGGATGTATGGATATTGGAAGGAAAGAGAAGTTAGACTTGTGTCTGTAAGTCAGATTCCTTACCTGCAGGTTGGGACTGACCTCTAACTGATCTGTCACTTGTTTGATTTAGATACAGAATCATAGAACCACAGAATCATGAAGGTTGGATGAGAACTTCAAGATCATCTGGTCCAACTGTCAACCCACCACCTCCTAAAACTCATCACCAAGTGCCACATCCAGATGCTTCTTAAACACTTTCCAGAGCTGGTGACTCCATCACCTCCCTGGGCAACTTATTCCAATGCTCCAAAGCCTAACCAGACATTTCACTTTCAGTTAAAATTTTATTTCTAATAGCTAATCTGAATTACCCCTGGTGCAACTTAAGGCCACTTCCTCTCATCTTTTTGCTTGAGAGATGGCAGAAAACACTGACTTCCACTTCTCCATAACCTCCTTTCTGGTAGTTGTAGAGAGTAGTGAGGCCTCCCCCCCAAGTCTCCTCCAAAAAATCATATACACAAACCCAGAAGTTCAAACAAATCTTCTTTCATTTGTGAGAATTGGGTTAATGTGCTTGGACCAGACTCCTGCTGAGATGTGCCTTGTACAAGAAGATGACCCTGAACTTACTCATGAATGTTTAAAGCAGAAGGCAGCAGAGCTTCAGCCTGGTCAATCTCTTCCTTCTTGCAGTCATAAGGACCATAACGAAGGACAAAATAGCTGATAACTTTAATATCACCAACTCTTAAAATTCATTCAGCTATTCCCACACTGAGCCAAGCATCCTGTGTTTAAAGAAATCACCATCCATGTTTTGTTTCATCTTAAATGTTTGTTCCAGAGAGGTCTTCAGACCTTTTCTGAAAAAGACCAACCCAAGGAAATTCTTGCTTGAAAGCAGTGTGGATTCAAAGTGTATGTGAGGTATCTTATTAGCTTTGAGTTTATTCTCAATTCAGTCACAGGAAATATCCATTTTCCTGAAGAAGCAGCAGTTGTCATATTTCGCTGCTGTAGTGTGTGTAATATCAATCTCATGTTTATTTATGCATGTAAAGATTTTATTATTTACATTTAAATATTTATAACATTTCTGCATAAGCAGCCAAAAAAGTTCATCTCTGCCCTTTAGGAACTAAGCAATTTCATTTTACTAGGTAGACTTTTTTCTATATAAATAATTGACACATTGATTTCTCCCTCTGTCTTGATGCTATTTATATTATTTCTTAAATGCAAGAGGGTTATAGAACTAACAGACTGACTGGTCTGTTTTTATTGCCTATCAAATCCAAACAGACTAATATATCACACGAAGGATCTGGAATAGAGAGTGGTGATAAAACACTAAAAAATAGGAATGAATTCATTAGAATTCAGATATGGAAGCCTATGCTAATTGCATTGCTACATTGAAAAAGTGTTTGTTTCCTCCTGGAAAAAAACTTTATGTAAATCTTTTTTTCCCTGAGATTAGCAATACTGTCTGGCTGCATAGCAATAGATATAATTGTGGTCTTTCTTTCAGTAGTACAATCTTCGTATGATTTTTGTAAAAAAAAGGTATTTTAATAGGACTCAATGAAGCCATGATTATATGGGAGCCTGTACTCAGAACAGGTTTCCACTGTCCAATGGACCAGTCACATCTCCTTCTGAGGGTGAGAAGAGCATCTTGTTCATTCTCCCCTTCCTCTTTCACTACCTACTCTGGACAAGTTAAAACTGGCTTTAGAATTTTGTCTCCATGACTTCTGCTGAAAAAAAACCCCTCTCACTGCTGTCATAACAATGAGAGAAACAAAATCAGTACCCAGTGAGAATTTGCAATATAGGAGATGAAAGCAGTTGCACCATTTGTTGAAAAATAATAGAGCAGGTAAAAATTCCTCCCTCATCTAACACCATCTCAACACAACGATGCAATGACCAGTGGAGTGCAATTTTATTTTCTTTTTTTTTAAATTTCATTTAAGTCAGTGCAAGCCCAGTCAAGGAGAAAGTAAATTAATTTTCAAGAGTTCAGTTCTGCCACCAAACAGAGCTGACTAAATGGAATTATAGGTATGTCAGGCATTTTCACCCGTTGTCTCATTGTACAAGGCTGTTTTCAATGACACAGAAAATCTCATCTCCATCCATTGTGTTTACAACCCAAGCAGTCAACTCAGTGGAAAAAAAAAAAACAAGAAAACCAAGTGACTTATCCAAGGTGTCAGGTAAATTGGAAATCCAAGTATAATTGTGCTCTAAATCAATTAGCTATTCTCAAGTCCATCCTGTCTCACAAAAGGAAAACACAGTGCTCTTTCTTTTAATTGTTGTTTATGGTTTGTCTTCCTTTGGCTACTCCTCATACTTTTTCCAGTTGTGTATTTGTCCCATGTGGAAGCAAACTGAGAGGTTGTTCTTGCTTCTGAGAAGTCCTTAAAATCACACCCAACTCACCACATAATTTGCTACATAAATTTCTTTCACAGGTGTTCAGAGACTAGAGCCTGGGGGTAAATTTCCATTGTTTCTCCTGGAGCTATTAAAACAATGCCATACTATTTCAGTTTGCGATTTTTATTTTTAAGGTTTCATTTTCAGATGTGGAGATGGATGTTCTTTCTTTGCTTAATTACAAAAGCCCAAGTTGATAAGGAATGTAGAAATCTGTTCCAATGTGTCACCATCTTTGCAACCTGCTCAAATAACCCAAGGAAAAAGGAGGGAGGGAGAGTAAGAAAGGGTAAAGGAAAAGTCATAGTTAATAATTTAAACTGTACCTCACAAAAAAAATGCTATTTAAACATCTTCATTGAGCTTGAACATCAGGCATGAAAACTAGATAATTTCTACCAACATTTCCTTTTTTTACCCCCTAGATCCTGGCTCACAAAGAGACATCATTTTTAAATTTATAACTTTAATTTTGAAATTCAGAGTCAACTCTGTCCATTATTATTGGGATTTATCTTACGCACTTTAAGCAGATTTAGACATCTTCATGTAGAGTAGTCAGACCAGGCTCCTTTTACACATAGGGGAGAGCAAGAGATGTTTTCAGAGAGCTGTTCATCTCCTCCTGGGGTTTAAAAGCTTGGAAAGGAGTCTGACTTGGTAGGCATGTATGTTTTTGCATTGACTATTAAAGGAAGTTACTGCACCACTGAATTCAGGATGCAGAGCTTCCAGAGCTCAGAACACAGGTGAGATAAATCTTGTTTTCTGTGACTTGCCTGTATTATGAGTATTGCACAAAATGAGGAGATGGTTTCTCCTAAATGTGGAGAAGCCATATTTTTACAGATTATAGATAGTTCTATGAATGTTTTTTCCATTTCTGGGTTTCAGAGTACAAGGTTTATCACACTTCTGATATTGCCTTTTCAGGTTATGTCTTTTAATTTTGACTCTAGTATAAGGTTCAAAAACATTAACTGGACCATAAACTTCTACAAAAATATCTGGAATTTTTAGATGTATGGCTATACCTAGAGAAACTATGGCTGTCCCATCCCTGGAAGTGTTTGGATGGCCTTGGAGAAACCTGGTATGGTAAAAGGTGTCCTTGCCTATGCCAGGGGGTTGGAACAAGATGATCTTTAAGGTCCCTTCCAAAGAAAAGCATTCTTTGATTCTGATTGCCAGCATTATCACAAGATCTTTCCCCTGTAGAATAAATTTCACCTTCAAAAATACCTCTTGTGGTGGAGGGTGAGGGATTGCATTGATTCAAACTTTAAACATTAAAAAAAAAAAACCAGACAGGGAGGGTTTGGAAATACCAAGGACAGATTATTTTAGGAATTTAAGTAGTTTAAGTCTGTTGAAAAAACTAAAGTTTAAGTGCTTTCTTTAAAAACAAACTATTCTCTAGATCATAGAACCTTAGACTCATTGAGGTTGGAACAGACTTCTAAGACCATTGAGTCTGAGCATCCCTGCAACTGATGTCAACATCCAGAATGCTGGCAGCCCCAAGGAAATGTCCTCACTGAGTTGGTTCAATTGCAAGAGCTGAAGGGCTGATATTGTAAGTGGTTTGCATGAAAACTGTCACTAGGACCTGCATATAAAGAGAAAAACCCTTCAAAAGTTAAGGAGTAGCTTAGTTTCTTTTTAATCTTTTTTATCTCTTACTACTGCTCCACTACTGCTTTTGGTCTATATAATCAGCTAATGAGATTTCCACTTCTTCAGGCAATGAGGCAAGTTGTGCTGGAAGAAAACTTGTGCCTGGATTCATTGCAATGCATTCATATACTATTAAGAAATATTTTACAGAGCAACGCATTTAAACAAATATTAAATTCACACAATTGTTAATCAGTCTGCCATCTGGAAACATTTGAAAGTTTAGACTCTTAATTGCCTGAATCTCATAAATGTTCAAAATTGTTGCACACTACAGGCTATATTGCATTTAGGACTTTTTTTACTGTATAAATACATGTAATTAAAACGTGAGATAGGGACACTTTTCCAGCAGCTGCTGTGAGAGCTGTAACCATCTTCCCTATTAATCTTCAGGGATTTGCAATATGTGTTGCTGGGCACCAGGGTCAATGACATGCCACTGCATTTGAATCCCACCATTTGACAAAGCATTGCATTCTGTTTCTAAATTCTTTCATGAGACTGACAGCTACATCCATTTCTTCCCGAGGCCACTCTTTAAATTCCTTTGTACTTGTAGAAGCAAGTTTGCTGGCTCAAGAATTTTGTCTTAACTCTGCCTCTAAGACTTGTCAATGGCAAATTAGGACAAGAAATTCTAATTTATGTTTCAAAGGCACCTATGGTAGTAAGAGAAACTATTTTTATTTACAATTTCTTCCCTCAAAAATGTCAAATCAAAAACTCTATAATTGCTATATATTTTCAGGAGATGTCATCTTACATTGACTTCAGACGGCAAGTGGTGGATAGGGTTAATCTGAGAAAAGTCAGTGAAATGCACAAAGGATTTCTGTTCATGGTGTTACTTGGAGAATTAACTACCTCAGTAAGAAAACAGAAATATTTGGGCTACCAGCTGCTCTCCTCCAAGACATTTGAGCACAGACATAGGAGATACTGCAGAGGGAGGGCAACTTCTTCCTGTCTAAAAGTCACTGGGAGTTTCTCTTGTCCTATGCCTTGAATGGTTTTGACCAAGTCAGTGAAAAGGAGTTCAGTGATGGAGCATTTACTGGTTTTCAGTTGGCACTTCAACAGTCTGACATGAGCTTTAACTACATTGCTCTCTTGCTTTCTCATTAAATTCTCCAAGTAGAGTTTTTTCCTGTATTTCCTTGTTCTCCACCAGAAATCACAGATGTTCTTTTGGCTTTCTTTATCCCTAGCAGTTCTCAAGTTATAGTCATCAACTACTGACACCATTTACAGCCAACAAAACAGCTGGCAACATATGTGGTATAGATACCTTTGTATTGTTTCCAGATACAAAAGCATATTTTATTAAAGTGGGGTTTTTTTGTGACATAACTCACAGATATTAAATAACTATGATTATTATCCTAGTGAAGATATGTAGTTAGGAAGAGCAAGAAGTCTCACGATGGCCCTTGTTGGTGTATTTGGAAGGGATCTTGATGCTCTCTTGTGCAAGGCCAGGAGTTGTACTTCCCCGATCCTTATGGAATTTCTATAGGTATTCTCTGTATATAACTCAGGATATTCTATGATTCTGTGATTTGAGTTGGTAGCTGATGGGAAGGATTCCCTCTCCAAAAAAACAAGTAGTGAATTTTGGTGTGTAGATTTGCCTGAGGATACATAAATGATGATTGAATTTCCTTGTCCTTAATCCAATTTCTAAGAGGATCGCCATCAGAGGAAAGGAAATGTTTGGACATAAGAAACCCTACAGGTTGGGGAGGTAAATGACTAGTAAAATATTATTATGATATGAGAAAGGTTTAATTTGCCATCTTCCTTTTAGATAAGAATTAGTATTAAATTAAATAATTAATTCTTTTATTTTTTTTCTTGTTTTCTCCCCTCCCCCCCCCACCATGTTTATAAGTCTGGTACAAGAAATAAAACATAAACTGGACCAACTAAAATTTCTCTACATTTCATTTCCAAAATGTTCTTTCCTATTATTTTTCAGTGGTAGACCCCTGTGGGATGAGACACCTCCAGGAAAAAGCCTTTTGTCCAATGAACACATGGTGAACACAGTCAGATTGGGCAACAGTGGACTTGCAAATTCAACTCTTTGTCCTGCTCTTTCATCCTGACAACTCTGATAAGACAACTCCTCTTAATCCCTTTCTGCCCTCCTTCAGGTGTGAGGAATGGAGCAATAACCTCTGTTTCAAGAAAAGAGAAAGCCAATGCTGCTTTTTCAGATTATGATCCCACAGAAACACTGTAAACTCAGACCTTCACCATTTCTTCTTTATTATAGCAATCTTCTTTTTTTTTCCTTGAGCTTATCTGCTCTTGAAGGAGCATGTATTTTCTTGCAGAGAGAGATTTTTAGACATTGAAGAGCACCTGTAGCAGTTCTTATACAGACATTACTGGAAACATGCAGAGGAGAGAAAACTAGAGCTTTAAATCTGTATTTCTGCAGCACAGCTGACAGAGCATAATGCAAGTAGGGCTTCCATACCTTTGGGTTATGAAATGAGAGACAGAGGGCCTGAGTTATTGGTGTTAAAGAAAAAGAAAAGTGCTGGCTTAACAGAAACAAAAAATTCCCACCAATTGACTCATACAGTTTTTCTATGAGTACAAAACCAGATCCACAAATACAGGATAAAGAAGCAGATAATTTTAAATAGCTGTTGGGGGGAAACTGTTCTTTAGACACAGTTATAACTGTATAGAGCACACCAGAATTCCCTGGTTTCTACTTCAAGGAATCAACCTAAGATCTGATTTCTTTGTGCTTAATATTACGGACCTCATTATTTATTTTCTGAATTTGGAAAGATTCCTGTATTCCAAATTCAAGGTCTGACTGATGGTCCAAATTAATTTCTTTCTGCTGTTCTAGCATTTGAAAGATAGGGTGATTTCATCTCTCTTATATTGGGTTGGAATGAAAAAAATATTTATTTTTACCAATCTGTAGTATTGCTACTTTGCTGTGTGACACTGGGCAAATCATTTCACTTTTTTTTTTTCTTCTTTCTTAATTTTGTTGGTCCATTTCAACTTTTATCACTTGGGTCCTTTTACTTGTCTGTAAGACAAATGAAGACAATTCTACTGAAATCAAAGTATCATGCAATAGCCTGAGATTAAGGGGGCCCACTAGGAAGTCCAACTCCTGTCCTGACAAAAGAAAACATAGAATAAATCAATGGGGAATGAGGAAAATACCTCTAAAAATGCAACAAGGTCAGTTATTTTTAATCAGTGGGACAAGTAAATCCTGTCTAGAAATGAGTTTGTGTTTTCAACTGATTCTTCTCATATCCAAGAAGGTACAAGCTCCAATTCAAGCTTGTGAATGGTTGTAAAATTCAGAGATTCTTTTTACTCCAATGATTATCTGGTATCAATAATGACTCAGATTACAGCAAGTCTACTTTACAGACAGGTCACTACTGGAAAGTCTGGCCACGCAGTTTTACAAAACTCCAAGTCTATAACATCCTTGCAATCTGTACCCCATCTGTCAAATTTTGCCTGGAATTGGCTGACAGATGTTTTGCAATGCTGCTTCTCTCCAGTTCCACCGCATTCCTGCCCCAACATACCTTTGACACACACTGTGATATGCAGAAAAGATAGCAAAACAGGACTGTAAAATTCTTCTTTATGCCTTATAATAAATCCAGATCAACCTCGAGAGCAACCTGGTCTAGTGGAAGGTCTCCTTGTCCATTGTAGTGCCATTGGGAAATGATCTTTGAAGTCCCAAGCCATGCTGTGATTCTGTGATTCTAATTCTGATGTTGGTTGGCCTGATATTCGCTATTTATTCTTGTTTCTTACTGCTCCTCTTAGCAATTTTTTTAATAAAATAAATATATTGACT
This sequence comes from Cinclus cinclus, assembly GCF_963662255.1. NCBI lineage: Eukaryota > Metazoa > Chordata > Aves > Passeriformes > Cinclidae > Cinclus > Cinclus cinclus. The sequence continues at coordinate 4,118,367 of NC_085048.1, forward strand.
ACCAACCCATTTCCCCTAAAACTTTCTCACACACAACCCACAGAATTTCTGGGTTAAAGCAAAGTAAAACAAGTTAAATCTTTCTTCTTTAGCAATCAGGTTGAAGAAAGGGTTAAAGGTATATTCTGCACCTGGAAATTTTTTCAACAGTAGCAGAGATGAGCAGTCAGACAGCAGCCTTTGATCTTTCCATGCTGTGTCACAGCTTGTGCACAAAGGTATTTCATGTGTAGTTTGGGAGCGTTTGCCATTGGGCTGGGAAAGATGAGGAGTGCCATGATAAAGAGCACCAAGGAAAGACACGTTCTGAGGCCCTGTTTCCTCACACAAAGCTTTCAATATCCCCTTTTCCTTCTCTAACACCATCACAGCTGGATGGTGACACAGCTGGATGGTGACACAGCTGGAGGCAGTCCTTGAAAAGTCCATCTTGCAAGGTCTTCCCTGACTAAAGTGTAGATGGACATGGAGGTAGAATTACATTTCAGTGTCATCAAGACAGTCTCCTGTAGATCTGAATCTCGTTCCTTTTATGGAACTGAGGAATCAAGGACCAGATTTTTCCTGTATGACCTAAGGTGCCTGAGCTAGTGTGGAACTATTTTCCAGCAGGGGAAAAAAGAACGACAGAGGCATCTCAGGGGACTCAGCCAACCTATCTAACATTTAAGCTATCCCATGAACACACTCACCCTTTCTTTGTATGGACTCCAATGGCTGTCCCTATTGCCACAGAGATCTTGAATGAGTGCTTCAGGTTCAGTGAGATGAATACAGATCTGTAGACTGAAACCATGATGGGAAAACAACCAACTCAATATCATTGTGCAAAGGAAGGTGTCACTTCAGAGCTCACCAAGCTAAATCTTAACAACTTCTGATTTTAGTATGCTTTCCATAAAATAATATGACTTGACTGGAACCATACTTTCAGAGTGTTTGTCCTTCCATGCAATGCAGTTGATCTGGTTTTATTTTATGACAGGTACAAAGTATAAATAATAGTTGTTGAACAGAGTTTAAGTCACTATTTATGCAGGAACTATTTCTGCTGAATATGGTGAGAGACCACATATGATAACAACATTTTTCTTCAAGGTGTTTTTCAGCCTGTATTAGGCAAACCAGGAGAGGAAAACTGCTGATAAAGCAAGAAATTGCAGTGGAAATCAAATTCAGTGCTGTATCTCCCCCAACATTTTATCTATAAGAGTGGAGTCATTAGGAAGTTAAGCTGAACAGGACTGCATGAAATCCTCTACTGTACTCCTTAATAGGAGACCAAGATGCAAAATTAGCTATAACCAAACCCTTTTGAAAGCTACTTATCCAATCCACATACAAAAACCACCAGTGATGGATATTTTACCCATTCTCCTAGTTCTCAGAAAATGTAATCCAGTACTTCACTTCCTAGCACATTCTTTCTAGATGTTAGAAATATTTCCTTAAATATGTGAATATTTAAGGAAAAGTAAAACGGAAATAGAAAAGCACAAGTTAATCAGGATGAATTTTTGTAATGCCTCTCCTCCAACGTCCTTGCACTGGAAATGCATGGCATGACTGCTTTTATATACTGGGTTGAGAGGACATAAGAACAAAAACTGGGCCAAGGACAGCTTTTTGCAACATAAAAATAGCCCAACTTTTAGATTTAATAGATTGGATTCTTCATAGATTACAAGCAAGTGCAAAGGATCTCTGAAAAAAAGAAAAAACTACCCTGTGACTCTCCCCTTTCTTCCCCTGCAGGGCTGACGGATAATTGATTGTAAAGATTTTGGCATGTTTAGGACTGTTTCAGGACTCAATTTTGTTTTCCAAGGGCTTGCAGAGAGGAGGAAATCCACATACAAAAAGGAAAAGAGATTTTTATATGGGTAGATTATTTTCTAATAAGCAATAAATAGTAAGAAGTAGTACAGGAATTTGGAGACCTGGAATAAATCCATGAAGGCAGAGAAGAGGAAAGCTTTATAGGGCTGAGTAGAAAGAAGTGGTGTTAGGTACAGGAAAGGTGATAACATTTTATTTATACTGTTTTATCACCATCTTAATACCCCCCATATTTATACCTATAAATATATTTGACCTGACATATAGTCATGTAGATTCACAGGAAATGAAGGGTGGGCACAGATATCAGCATGTGTGTATGTGTATAAACACATGAGTACACATTAATATCTGTAGAAAATATATACTAACACGTGTTATTATATTATTATAATATAATATCCTCCCCAGCACAGGAAGGATGTGGACCTATTGGAGAGAGTCCAGAGGAGGCCAAAAAGCTGATTAGAGGGATAGAAGCCCTCTGCTGTGAGGAAAGGCAGAAAGAATAAAGATTGTTCAGCCCAGAGAAGGCTTTGGAGTGACCCAGTTGTGGCCTTCCAGTACTTGAAGGAAACCTGCAGGAAAGAAGAGAGAGATTATTCACAAGGGCCTGGAGTGACAGGACAAGGGGGTATGGTTTTACACTGAAAGAGAGTAGGTTTTGATTGATTGTTAGGAAAAATAACTTGTCTGAGAGTGGGAGACACTGGCACAGATTGCCCAGAGAAGCTGTGGCTGCCCCTGGATCCCTGGAAATGTTCAAGGCCCGGTTGGATGGAGCTCTGTGACAATAAAAGATGTCCCTGCCCATGGAGGGGATGGAATACGATGATTTTTCAGGTCCCTTCCAACTCAAACCACTCTATGATTCTAATATTACCTTGTGGTTTTATTTCTTCCCTTTCAGGCTTCACATAATTAATAAGTACTGAAATACTCAACATATATATTTGTAGGGCAGGATCTCAGTGGACCAGAGATATAGAGCATGGTTTAAACAACTCTCTGGCTGTTCTTGTACTACAGGGGTAGTTAGAGGGTTTTTGAGCTTTAATGGACTCAGTTTCCTTCATCTTCTCTCTTGGCCTTGGTCTGTTTGAAATCCATGAATATTATTGCTCTCTCTAGACCTGAGTACTTTGAGTCTTGTCAAAGAAGCAGAAGTAATTTCAACATCCTTACCATCAAGACCCCTTGCCAAAGAATAATGGTTATAAACTGGTCAATATACCCAAATGCACATAATACAAATCAGATACAATTGAAAGTGAAACAAGAGGTTGTCCCAGATTTTTTACAGCCACTCTTTCTTCCATTTTTAAGGAAACTGTAGCAGGAATCCTGATGACCATTTATTTTTGCTTTCCTTTCAGACCTTTCAGAGTTAATAAACACTTAGCGTTTTCAAAATTAATTGCAGCACAATTTTCTGCACTATTTAGAGAGCCTTGAAAAAAGGAGTTGTCAAACAGACCCAATATGTCTCCAACTCGACAACCATATGACTTAGCCTTGTGTTTTAGCCATACGGATGAGGAAGGCAACTGTGATTACTCCTCGTGGAAGGGGGGTGTGTGAGACAAGATTGCTAATGTCAGCCTGGCTTGTCAAGTGTAACCAAGACTGTGGAATTGCTGAGCTGTGTACCCACGAGTGTGTCAAGGCTGGATAACTTCCATAAAATAGGACAGGCAGTCACGTGGTGCTTTGAGCCAGCTAAAGAGTTTGTGTGCCTACAACAGATGTGCCATGTTAAAGATAGTACCCAGAAATGGTCAGGTGCCAGCACGACAAGTCTGTGAGCAGATCCTCCCAGCAGGAGCCAATTTCAGTGAAACAAGCTGGCAAGGCAGCACACTTGTCATGGATGCAAATGCCAGGTTTGGCATCTGCAGTTTTGTGGCACGGGGGAGAGGGGGGTAAGATCCAAGTTTCCACCACCAACTGGTGCCAGGGCTTCAAAGAAGAAATCTCTCAGATGTTTGGTCTGTGAAAAACATAGACTTGATTGCTTAAATCTCATTTAAATAAAAGCAAGAAGGAAAAACAGCAACACCAAACAAAATCCCAAGCAGTAGCTGGTTTACAACCAGGTGATCTCCTTTACACAGTTGTTCAAAAAAAATTACTTAGGGTACTGTTTTTTCTAAAGTCAAATTCTCATCATGGCATCTGTTCATACTTGCACAAAATTATTCATAGCCCAGACAGTCATGGAAAAAGTATTGCTATGATGTAAGGGCCCACAATGGGCAGTTGTTTGTAGCCTTATCACTCTATTAAAAATAACTGAAACTTGTTCCAATAAACCAGAAACCCATGGCTTTCAAGCTTGCTTTTCCTTAAGACTCCTCCATGGAAGCTTAAGCAATTAAGACTGATAATTGTGACAGAGAATGATGGACAAATTTGTGTTGAGAACTTTCTGATTTAGCAGATGCAGGTGTCTTGTGAGAACAGAAAGAAGAGTGACGTGCTTCAGGACACAAGGAAAACTGCTTGAGGAGGAATTTTCAGGATTGTCTCCTCTCTTCAAGTTTTTAAAGTAATTGTGACAATAAAATGTGCAACTTGTACTCAATGCATTCCATGGCTGTGACTGTCCCATCCCTCAAAGTTCTCAAGGCCAGGTTGGACAGAGCTTGGAGTAACCTGGTCTGGTGGAAGGTGTCCCTGCCCATGGCAGGGGGATGGAATGAGATGAGCTTTAAGGTCTTTTCCAATCCTAAGCATTCTGGAATTCTCTGATTTCTATGACTGGAGAAAAGTTGTACCTGGCACACAGATAGAGCATCTGTCTCAAAGGCTGCTGGAATGGCCAGTGGTTCAATCACTAAAGGGATGTTTTCAGAGTCACCCCAGAGACAGATGGTTTGCAGTTTCACTTAGACTTGCATGGATGATGAGTGCAAACAACTTGCAGAACAGGCTTGCCAATATTACAAAAGCAATGCCAAAGCAGCTGGTTTTTTCCATTGCTTGGAACCAGGAAATTCTGGTTTTTCTAATTTCAGGACAGTGAATGGTAGTTTAATTTCCAGGACAATGATATCCATTTATTACACCCAGTTTGTTTTCAAGGCAGCAGACAGTGATAGTTTTTTCTAGTGTTTCAACTGGCAAAACAATGTTCATCAGAGGCTTCTTTACTTAGGAATCAGATTGACCAGGAAGTTGAGTCTCTACACAGGGTATTCCAGATTTTTTTTGCCAATTGTTATGTTTATCCTGTAGTATGAATCTGTGTTGGAGAACAAAAATCACTTTTATGAAACTGCTATATAAAAATAGGTCACACATGTATTTGAAACTCAGATGAGAAAAAAAGAGGAAAGGAGATTATCTGGAGTTATACTGGCTGAATTTAACCACACAACTTTGAGGATAAACTGAGAAGCTGGACAATATGCTGGCAGATATGGCACAGGAATTACAGCTGATTTAGAAGAATTTTTGCCTGCAAGGTTGGTGAGGCTCTGGCTCAGGTTTCTCAGAGAAGCTGTGGCTACCCCATCCCTGGAAGTGTCCAAGGACAGTGTTTGGAGCAATCTGGGATAGTGGAAGGTGTCCCTGCCCATGGGAGGGGCTGGAGTGAGATGAGCTTTAAGGTCTCTTACAACCCAAACCATTCTATAATTCTTTGATTCTATGATCCTTTTGTTGCTTCATATTCACAAGGGGAAAAATAATGGGATGGTTTGTGAAATAGCCAAAACCCCAGGAGGTTAGGGTGTAATCCCCAGGAGGAAGGAGGTTCCCTTTCCATCTGCCCTGCCAGACAAACTCCAACCCCACACTCTGCCCAGGTTCCCTTCCGCACACGGTGTGAGTTTGGCTCCACACAGACAAACCCACGGGTCAGGGAACAACCCTTCACAGCCTTGGCTGGGGCAGGGGAGGGCTGCAGTGCTCTTGCAGAACAGAAAATCCCTTCCCTTGCATTAAATTCCTTGCCTCTTCTCTGTCTGTGCCTGCAGAGCAGCTGGTGACAGAAATGACAGCATCTCAATGGCTGTGTCACCTGTCCTGCCAGCACTGAGAAAAGAGCAGCTCTGGTCCTCTGCTGCTGCCAAACCCCCCTGAGCATGGGACATAACCAGGGAAAATCCATCCTCTGCCTTGCCTTGATGCCATGAGATTTGAGCCACCAAAGAGGTTCTGCATCCCCACCTGGGATAGTGGAAGGTGTCCCCGCCCGTGGCAAGGGGGTGGAATGAAATAAGCTTTAAAGTCCCTTCCAATCCAAACCATTCTGTAATTCTGGGATTTTATGTTTTGAACTGTGTCTGCATCTGCCTTTAGCATAATTAAAATGACTGCACTGACAAACTTTATTAGAAGAGACATATCCTGTGTTAATGAAAAATGTCATTATCTGGTATAGATTGAACAATTCCATCTCCACAAGGAGTAGCTGTGTTAGTTACAGGATTTTTTATTCTATTTTACTTTGACACTTTATCCACAAGTTTTTCTGCTACAGATGTTTCAGTTACTTTTAGCCTATCATATTAAACAGCATGGTTACAGTGGAAAAGTTCCTTAAAGCAAAGCCAATTTGCCCAGGGAACTTGTAGAGTAGCTCTCCTTAGAGATATTAAAAACTATCTACACATGGTCATTGGCAACTTGCTCTGAGTGGCTCTACTTGAGCAAGAGGCTTAGACCAGATGATCTCCAGAGGGTACTTCCAGCCTGTGATTCTGTGAAATTTCAGTTGATTTAAGCATTTTTTTCATAAGAATATTTAATGACACAGTTTTTCGGTAACATTAAAAAAATTAAGTAATTTCAAAACATATGTATTAGTAGTAGTAGTAATAGTAACAATAATAATAATAATAATAATAATAATAATAATAATAATAATAATAATAATGCCAGATAATGACAAATTTATCCTTTAATTACAAAACTAAAAAGGTTAAAAAACTTCTGTTTGTTGCAATATGAATTGCTAAAAAATCCTACAATAACAATAATAATGTATGAGTTTAAAACAGATTAATCATAAATTATATCAGTTACTATATCAGTTACAGTTTAAACAAACTAAATGTAAGTAGATTTTTTCCCAATAGATTTCAAACAAATTTCCCTTGAACTTTGGCAGCTACATGTAAAATATCATACTGATAAAAGCAGTAGCTGAATTTGTCAATGTGATCTACTGCACTTTGAAATCTATTTTCCATTCTATCTCTTTCCTGCATTTGTTATGTTCAGTTATGGCAGACCCTGGAGAGACACAGTTGTGAACATGGTGCCAGGTGATATGAAAAACTAGTTATTCTCAAGTGTTCTAAATTTCTGTTAATTTTACAGGTATTCACTGATGTTGGTTCAAAGATTTGATTACAAAGCTCATCCTTAATAAGACTTTTCTAATAACCACATCATTCCTTTGTAACGAAATAAAAGGCTTCTGATTTTGTGCAATACCTGTCAAAAATTTTCCAATTCCATTCTACTTTTTTTATTCCTATTCGGTTTAGATTATTTACCAAATGAAAACCAGAAATTCACAGTGCGTGATTCCACTTTTTGGTTGAACTTCAAGGACAGGTACACTGGGAAAGAAAAAAAATATGGTTTTATCATCCAGTATGCTTCAAGAAATGGAGACATGAAAAAGGAAGTGATTTAATGTCCACATACAAAAAATATTTTCTTATATAAGAGCCACAAAAATTATTAATAACTGTGGCAAAGAGCACATGACATTTCCCACAGATGCACTTTAGAGCAATCCCTCTGAATATCTGTAAAAAATTATTGTTAGAAATATGTCCCACAATATTTCTGGAGCACAAATTGTGAGCTTTGCAACAGTCCTATGCATTTACAGTCTTTCATGATCTGCAAGGAAAAGAAACTGATTTATGCCTACTGTGTTCTATCCCAAATGCACATGCATAAGTGCCCATCCAGGCTTGAACACAAACATTAAAAGAGCATTAGAAAAGCCACTGAAGTGAAGCTTTGCACAGTTAAGACATGCAAGACTTTGCCACCTGTGCAGATACACCTTCTTTGTCGTGCACATTTCCTCCTGGAAGCTTTAATTCCCTGATTGCCCATTCTTATTCCAAAGATTCCGTGCTTTAAGGACAGATGATGCTCACTAAACTAACCATTAATCAATATTTTATTTTACCTCAGTTACTCAAAATGGTGTGCAAAGTCTGTTCTGCACTGAAAAATTACATGTAGGCAGTTAATATCTAATATTTGTGTGCATTTGTGTGTGCCCTGAGTGTATACAGATATTGAATTTTTTCTATTCATGTTTAGCTTCCCTGTAAACAGTGAGATTTACACCTGAATGAAAGTTTGACTGACCATGTCTCTGTGGCATCACAAGTTCATTTTGGTGCTCTAAGGAGTGTGTGAGACTTCATCCTGCCAGAGAAACACCAGAAATCCAGAAGGTGAATTTACTGTACATTTGAACTGGTTTTGAACCATTTTCACTGCATGTTATGATTAGGTGGCTAAATAGCAACTCACAGATTGCGCCCTTGTTCTAAACAGCCAGAACACCTTATCCCAGGTAGATCTATTCCTTAAAGAAAGTTTCAGAATTAAGGAACATCTTGGATTATCTTAGCCATTCAGCAAACTTTTCTGAATAATAACCGCATCACACAGTGAGGAAAAACAGAGTCCAGAATCCATCATTCCCCCTTCCTGGCAAAGACTCCTACCCAATTAACCACAGTATGTGTCTCTTCAGGTCTGCTTTACATGTGGCTCTTCACATGGTTACCCATGGCCTGTGTTAGACAGAAAGGGGAGAGATTCCTTCCCTCCACCCTACATGCTTTAGATATATCTGGTTAAAGCCTGCTGCAGGGGTATGGGAAGAGCAGATTTAAACTTTTCTCAGGCTGAAACTGCCCTGCTACTCAAATTGCGAGATTCCCAGGACAATGTTCCAACCACGGGACCATTATGTAAAAGATGAGTGTTGGCAGCACCTCCAGGCAGGTGTGAAAACGCTGCTCTCACTATCCGAGCCCAAAAGTTTGACTTAGAGACCTATGCCCAAAAGAAAGTTTCTTGCCTTGGATGCATCTTTCTCTGAATTCCCCAAAACCAAGGCACAGAGGGTGTTTCATGCCAGCCACTTCCCTCAGCTGGCTCAGATGTTTTACCACTAAGTGGATACCTGCCTAAGGGCCTTAACTTTTCCCAAGTTTTCTGAAGTCAGGCCGATTGACTGCAGCTGCACAGAAAATGTAGGCACCTCAATCTGCAAGGTGACTTCTGGAGGGACTGATTTAAAGATGCACGGATGATGAGACTGTCAACCCCAAATCCATCTTAGGATCTGGGGGATCCAGCCCATTTATAATCAAAAGAAAGATCTTTGCATGAAACAAGTTTGGAGACAGACACCTGACAAATATCTTTCTCTCTCTCTATTTTTTTTTTTTTTAATGAAGGTGGAGACCTAAATGTTTCTTGAGAGAAACACAGATAAATTAGAAATTCAAGCAGGATTATCCAGGTGAGCATCCAGAGTCTGAATCAATCTACCCTCCTCATTTTTCTGTGCACCGAAACCAGGAGGGACAGAGGAAGGGACATGGCTGCCATTGATCCATTCATGTGGAGGAAGTGGTAATCCTCTAAAAATCAAGAGAGGGTCAGTGGAGAATTGTATTTCTTTGTGTATACAAAGAAGCACTCCCAACCACCCACCGCATAATTTAGCAGCACAGTTTTTCTACCAGAGGTGACTCTTCACACAAAATATAATTGAATAGTGAATACTTTCCTTTTGCTGCAGAGAACTTTGGATCTTAAAAGACTACAGGCATTGACTGAAGAAGATCCTGGAAGAGAAATTCATGGAAAGCTATTAAAAATGAAGTTAAAAATCTGGTTCAGCCCTAATCCAGAACTCAGTGGAGGTTGGAGGAGCATTTTTTGCTCTCTGAATGCACCCAACTTCTGTGCTGTCCCAGAGACATTCACCCCCAGTTGTGGTCAGAGGTGAGCAGCTGGGGTTCAGTAAATGAACCTGCATTTACAACTAGGAAATTTTTATGAGGTCCATGAGCTTGAAGAAATTAAAGTGCATTAAAAGTGTGTCATCCCTGCCTTCAGTCATGCTGTCATACCAACAAATACAGCAAGGAGGATCTTGAGATTTTACCAGTGACTGAAATGGATCCATTACTCAGAAAAAGATTTCACAAAGGTAGAATTATTTCTCTCAGATTCCCTAAATTCAACTATAGAACTAGGAAATTAGCAGAAGTTTGTGTAAAGTCTTTCCTTGGTTTTCTGTTCCAAAATGCAGAAATACGCCTCATCTGATGTCAAGGAAAGAGCATCTTCCACAACCATGTGTTTTAAAAAAAATCAGTTCATAATTTCAGTGTCCATGAAATGTTTTGAAGACAAAACAAACAAAAACTGCTATAAATTATCTTAGAATCACAGAATGGTTTGGGTTGGAAGGGACCTAAAAGTTCTTCATTCCAGCATCCCTCTGCCATGGGCTTGGACACTTTCCTCTATCCCAGGTGGCTCCATGCCCTGTTGAACCTAGCCTTGGACACTTCCAGGGATGAGGAGGCAACAACTTCTCTGGATAACCTCTGCTAGAGTCTCACCACCATTTCATTTCCCCCTTCATTATTTTGATGCTTTGAAAAGGAGATATAAATTATCAAGAAAAAAAAATCACTGTTTTCTGTATTACAATGAGATTATTTTTCCAACTAATTAGCCCACTTAACAGCAGCTACTTAAGACTGGTCTATCCTTCACCTCCAGTCAGCAGCAGTGTTGTGTGGTGGTAAAGAAATATTATAAAGATACTTGTGCACAAAAACGCCTGTTCTCATTCACTTTTAAGAAAAGAGAAAAGGGAAAGAGAATAGTCAGACTGAGTTCAAAGACTTCAATTTTATACTCTGAGCCTTCATTGCCAGAGAAGCAGCCGGGGTTTCATCTGAAATGACTGATAGTCACTGCTAGCCAGTATAGCCAGTGAAGAAGTAATCTGATTCAAAGACAGGGCTAAGCAAGAGGTATCACTCACAAAGGTTTTTTTCCTGTCAAAAAAGTTAAGAAAGAGGAAGAAAGGATTGTGTCATAAGGAGGTTCAACACTTCCTCTTGTGCAGTCAGTGGAAAAGCTCCCACTGTAGCCTTGATCTGAAAAACAGCACAGTATGACAAGTCTGATTGGTAGATTCATATCAGAGGTCCTGAACACACCTAAATTCATACAGAATAACAATAGTACATAATTCTAAAAGCAGAGAAAGGAACAAATATTTGTAATGACCTTGTTTGACTTCAAGAGAATTTATCATGAAATAGCAAGTGCTTTACTTTAGGTTTCTGGTTAAATCTGTCTCAGAATATAGAATCATAGAATGGTTTGGGTAGGAAAAGACCTTAAAGCTCATCTGATTCCAACCTCCTGCCATGGGTAGGGACACTTTCCAGAGACCATGTTGCTCCAAGTCCTGTCCAACTTGGCCTTGAGGATACTTCCAGGGATGGGAAAGAAGCTGAAGAGTTTTCACAGATGTACACTTGGTGTCCTAGGCTACACAAAATGACATGTTAGACTCAATTGCAAGCAGATAAAGGCTCATCACTCAGCTGGTACAGACTGGCACTCCTGGTGACAGTGCTCATAGAGTGCACAGAGAAGATGGATGAATATTTTGTGTGTGAGCTTTTCCAGTCTATGGACAGTCTCTGCAGGTCAGGACTGAGAGGCAATTTCACACATTTCATTTTTTTTCTGCCCTTTTCTGCTCATGTGTCACACACAATCCCAGCTCTCCCTACCAAGAAAATAGAGGGCTAAATAGGCACACCAAAGCAATGGGGATGTCATTGGAAGAAATTAAAAAACAGTAAAGAATGGGATTGTGTCACAAGAATGGTCTATATTTTCCTTTTGTGCAGTCAGAGGAAAAGTTCCTACATCTCCACTTAAGTCAAAAGACAAAGTACTAAACTGCAGTAGCTGGAATCCAACATAAGAGCCAGAGGCATATGAAACTCAGCTATTTCCAACTGCACAAACCTGTGCAAACATAGCTTTCATTTTTCTTCCTCCTAAAATTCCCTGGTAGTTATCAGCTTCTAATATCCTCCTAAAAATTCCCAGTAAAATTTAAAGAAACAAAGCACCACTTGGCTGTGTGCTGTGACAAGATCTTTTGCATAGTTCTAATGTGAAATTTCACTGCACATTTCTGCTCAAGGGTCTGGAAACCTTTGCAATTACTTATTTCAGTGTCCAGTCATTCATAATAGGAGCTTATTAATTAGGTTTGGGGTTTTTTTATTATTAGAATGGCCAGTGATACTTGTACTCTATTTAGCCCAAGGCATCCAACACTGTCCCAAAGAAATCCTTGCTGCTATCCAGAAAGTGGCTTATAACATTCTAAGTGGCAGTTCGTGTGCAATCTCTCCCTTTTAGACAGTAAAAAAAGATTCAGTTATGGATGGCTGGATTATGGCAAGTGGTATCAGAGGCAGGGAAAACATCCTGGTCCTGTTTCACCTGCAAGCACAGGAAGAGTGAAGAACCACCCCACAGTTCCTGCCTTCTCCACTGACCATAGAAAGATGCTCAGTAAATAATTTTAGAATACATATCAAACTTGAAGATAGTTGGACCAAATTTACTTCCTGAGATTGCAGAGGGAGTCTAGGAAGGAGCCATTGGAGTTGTAATTCAATACCTCAACACAAGATTATCTCCTTTTTCAAAACTTGATTTTTCTAAGGAGCAGTGAACTGGTCTTGATTATTCCTGTTTTTGGAAACTAAGGTTTTCATTAAGAACCCAGAGAACTTCCTTGTGTCCAGTTCCACTCACCATCAATCCTTTCCTCCAGCGAACCACAGAGGAAGAGGGAAAACTGCTAATTAAAGCTCTTCCAAATGCCAGTGGCTGAGCTGACTGCACCAGCTTCACCACATAATGGAATTCCAGCATCATAATGAGTGTTCTCCCAATAGAGGAAACATATATGGTGTTAGTTTTGTGAGGGTGGTATGGATTTGCCTGGGCTGGTTTTGTGCTGTATCAAAATAAAGTATTGAATGTCATTTGGGTACATTAAATTTTGCAATCAGATGACTCAACCCTCCCCAGTTTATCATTAAGACTGAAGGTAAAATCTCTTATTCTGAGATTAAACTTTTTCCCCCTCCTTTTATTTTTGGTTTGTTTGTTTGTTTGTTTGTTTGATGCCAGTTCACACACTGTCTGTTCTGCAGCCTCATTTTCCTTTGGGTCCCATGGGGATAAATTAGCTGTACTCCACCCACCAGATGGTTGCTCTGCAAAGTGGAATGAAAGTATGTGCTGAGCATCCCTGCACATGTTGAGATTAAATCTGGATTCATGGGTTTCTGTTTTCTGTCCTTCCTGAACTTTTCTGTCTCCTTTCTAGGACCGTGACACAGCTATATTGGTCAGATCTAAAATGAGGTGGAGAGAATATGCAGGAAAAGCACATTCAGCTATTCCAGGAGCAAAATCCAGGGCTCCAGGACTACCTGAGAAGCCACATTTTTCATAACTATTTTCCAGCTCTTAAAACTGTTTTGGGATGCTTGGGATTTGAGTTGTTTGGGATTGTTTTGGGTTTCATGGTGTGGTTGGGGTGAACTCCTCCCCTTTTTCATTCCCTCTGGCTATTTTCCAGGCTTATGGTCAGGTTCCTACACAATGCCAACAGGCCGGTTGTAATCCTTCATCTGCCTTGTGCAACTGAAATTCTTCCCAAAGAACCAGGAAAACATAACTGAGTCCTCAGGAGCTGGCAGTGAATGAAAGTCAAGCTGAGCCTACTTTGCTCAAAAGTTTTTTCAGAGCATGCAGTGTCAATAAACGTGTTCTTGCTGTCCCACATGCCAGAGATTCCAGAGGTTACACTGCACCTACCCTGGACAAGGGGCAAAATAACATGGAAATAACCATGACTTCAGCTAACCAACCTGAATTCAGCTTTAGGTTCCTATAAACTTTGGGGTTTTTTTCTGATCTGATACTTTAATCCAATATCAAAACCAGAGTGATCTCATCTTTGCTGCTCTTTTAATCTCAATTCAGCCAGTTTGCTGAATACACCTACCAGAACTGAAAGCATTATTTATGTAGTGGGAAAATATTTAAGGTGCTTGGATGCCTAGATTTCCCTGAATTTCTAGCTCTGATCAAAACCAAACTATGGAAAAATCCAAATTTATTACTGTGTTGAAACATAAAGGATAATTTTTATAGAGAATTTATCTATTTATTGATAGTGAGTTTCTGTTGACTTTCTATTCTATAGGGAGTATGTATAATATATATTGTAAATTAATTATGTATTGCTATTGAATTCTTATTGACTTTAAAAGATAAGGGGAGACAGCTGGACAGTATGTCAGATACATTTGTAGTCCAAATTATTATTTTTTTTAATAATAAGGTCATTTATTTAGGTTCTAAATTAAGAGCCTTTGTCAAATAATATTCAATCTAAAGTAAACAGGAAATTTCCACTTAACATCCTTTGTCTGCTTAAGTAGAGCAGGTTGGAAAGGATCTCTACAAGTCCTCTGGGTTGAGTGGGTGAACCTCCTTTTACATGAGGTTTGCCCAGGCGCAAGAACAGGGTTAGGGTGAGGGAACTTTGCAGGATGAGTACAGTGGAAATGTGACAGCTGTCAATATCTGCTTGATTAGAAACACTTCTTAATGCCTTACAACCTTCCAGTACCTTGAGGGGCTACAAGAGCGCTGGAGGGAGATTTTGGATGAGGGCATGGAGTGACAGAACAAGAGGGAATGGCTTTAAACTGGAAAAGAACAGGCTTAGATTAGATATTAGAAATAACTTCTTGACTCAGAAAATGGTGAGGCCCTGGCACGGGCTGGCCAGTTGTGCCTTCGCTATCCCTGGAAATGTTCAAGTCCAGGCTGGACTGGGCTTGGAGCAACCTGGGATGGTGGAAGGTGTCCCTGCCCATAGAAGGGGTTGGAACAAGATTTTTAAGATCCCTTCCAGCCCAAACCATCCTGTTCTTCTGTGATCCTTTGCACTAATATGGCATTATCTACTGAAACCTCCTCTGATCTCTAATTCAACAGTCACCAAAAAAGCCCCAATAAAGGATGAGGAACCCATCTTCAGAGCCCTTTACAGACACAGTCGTGCATTATTCCACTGTTCTATAATTGTGGAAACTGAGGCACAGACCTGTGGCCAGAGCAAGCTGAAGATCGTGGACTTGTCATCAGCTATTAGAACCAGAAAACCCTTTTGAGTTCTGACTCTATGTCATAAACAAAAGTATCATTGCCGTTATTCACTAAATGATCCATTAATAAATTAAAATAAAGAAACGTTAAAAAAAGAGAGCGAGAAAGATAAGAATATGAAGGTAAAGAGATCTTGTTTCTAGCAAATTATATCTGTATGGGTGGAATCAAAATATCTTCAAATAGCATAGGAAATGCACCCATTCCTGTCACCTAGCTAGGCAACCCACCAGGGACAGCACATCCCCCTGTAGCTGAATCCCAGAGCTCGTGGGCACTAAATGTCTCCTGTGGGCTGTTGTAAAATCCAAAATCTTCCCTCCCTGCCTCTCTCCCAGCTGCATTTCCTTCCCCCACATATTGCTGGACAAAAAATAAAAAGCAATTGCTGTAGAGCTGTATCAGAGATGCCAATCTAATTTTTTTTTTCTCTTTCTTTTTATTTTCTTTTTTTGGACATTGCATTTCTGGAGGAGGGAGGGGGAGGACAGGGAGTCGCAAAGGCGGGTGCAGCTGAAGAGGGAGAGGAGGGGGAAGAAGAGAAAATATTTCCTGTGGCGATTCTGTTTCTCTTTTGAAAAGGGACTACTTTCCTCACTCCTTATCCCTCCTGACAAGTACAAGCACTTTGGGCCCTAACTGGATGTGAACATTGTCAAAAGAAATTTGGGCTAAAGGGAGGCATCTGCAGTTCTGTTCCGATTGCGCTCGGTGCTGGAGCCACTTTTGCGAATGTGGCAGGGTGGCTGGTGGGCAGACACCAGTACAGATGGGAACTTCACATACTGTATGCATCATGACCAACTATAAAAACAGTCACAACGCATCACTTCTTACCCGGCCAGTCTCCCTGGAACCTTCACTTCCAATTTCCATCTCGCTGACATTCACAGCTTACAGTGAGCTTTTATGTTTAAGCATCAGTACAGTATTAATGCAAGAGAAAAGGGGTGGCTCGGCTACCGCAGCAAGGAATTAAACCTCTGATCTCAGCCAGACGTTGGAAGGGAGGAGCAATTCAAGGGGAATTGTGTAACCAGACTCTATGGAAAAGGTGGGGGGAAAGCAGGGGATGAGAGTTAGGAATATTTTTTGGCTCTGTGAACACACAGCAAGTGAGGGGGGCTCTGAAAAAGAAACATAGCAAACAGGCACTCTCCCAAATTGTAATTTAATGCTTGGAATAATCCTATTGTGTCAGCTACTCACCGCCAAAGAAGTGAGGATAAATATAACTTTAAAAAAAAAATAAATAAAGGGGATGGCAATTTGAACAGCTTAATGTTTCTTCAAAGGCTAAGTGATGGAAAGCATTGCTGAAGTAAATTGACAACTTGGAATTAACTGGGTGCTGGCACAGCTCAGGTAAAGGTTTGACGGTAACATGATCTTTCCAAAGTGTTTCCAAACTGAAGTATTATGAAAAGGTAAATTATGTTTTGTATTCATGACTGAAAGCATTTTATTTTAAAGCACTGCCGATGCTGTCAAGGTGGAGATTCGAGCTTTATGTACAGTGCCTCTAGCCCTGTGATGTGAGTGAGGCAACATGACAGCTTGTAATAAGTAATTTTTATACAGTTGCATTTATCACTCAAGTAGGCTTGGCAATATTAAACACAGACCTTAAAATGCTGCAGAAGAGGAAGGACAGGGGCTGGAGGCCATGTGTTCTCTCTCTCTCTGTGTGTGTGTGTGCTCTTGCATGTGTGTGTGTTTGTAACTTCTTTCTTTTTTTCTTTTTTTTTTCCCTTTTTCCAGGCCCATTCCTGTTAATGTTGCACTTTTTAAGATATGCACCAAATGCTTCCAAATTGTTAATATGTCACTAAAAGGTTTCAAATGAAACGACCCCGTTTAGCCCAAAGGATGTTATTTTAGGATTTAATGAATTAGACTTTGAGACCATTTTCAGGCAAAAATCAATTGCCTCAATTAACAAATTTGCACGAGTCCAAATATTTACAAAATAAAGGCCCAGAAACTGCATTCTTTGTTTCCCTTTCTCATTCCCCACCCTGTTTCCTCATTAACATTTTCATTTCCATGAAAGTGTGAAGCATCAGCTCTTTCCCTGGGCTTGTAAAGGCCAAAAGTGTTGACAATTTTCTTATTTTTTAGAGTCTGCTCTTTTCTGTTTTAACAGATTTTCTTCCTTTGTCGTGAATATTTCAGGACAAGCTAAAACGAAGTGGAGGATACCCCTTCCTTCTCATGGAAATAAAAATATAGTCAAACACGTCATTAGTGCAAGAAAATTTTACAAAAATATATTGCAATTCATTTTATGAGATTGCAGTGAGAACGGAATTTTCTTCTATTAATGGGATTTATAGGAAGTGCTTCTTGAATCTGAACCAAGGGAAACCAGGAGTCTCTGAGCCAAATGGTAGCTCTTAAACCTGCTACAGCAAAGCCGTGGGATATGGTCTGGTTTGCAAGGAGTTACAAATTTCAGTGGATTCCAGTGAATTCAGCCATTTAATGCTGAAATAATGTCAGATTGAAGGCAACAAAAAAAAATTGAAAAAAGGACCTGTGTCTATTATTATTCATATGACCCAGATGAGAAAATTATGCATTTGCAGTGGGAGGTGTGTCTAACACGGGCACGGTGGCTGCCTCGGGACATTGGCTGGATGGGGAGAGGAGGGCTTGCAGCTCAGAGGATCTGGGTGTCTTCTCTATCAGGCAGATGAAAAAACGAGCTGATTGCTTTGTGTATTCCATGCTTATTCCAAGGCAAGAGAAAGTGACAAATAGACAAAGGTGGCATTCACCCCATCCTTGGAAGAGTTCAAGACCAGGTTGGACAGAGCTTGGAGCAACCTGGGATAATGGAAGGTGTTCTTGCCCCCGGCAGGCTGTTCAAACTGGATGATATTTTAGGTCCTTTCCAACCCAAACCATTCTGTGCTTCCATGATTTACCTTTGCAGAAGTGCTGATTCATAAGTATCAACTGAATATAAAGAGAACACAGAAAGAGTCAATAAATAAATGCTAGAAATGAACATATGTTAGAGATTTTGAAAAATGAGTTCATTAATCCACAAAATAAACTAGATCTTCCGTATAAGTCTCCACAACCAGCTTGATTATGAATTTCAAGGTTTATTTTGTATATTTAGGTTATATTAATTAGAAGATTAAAATTAAGACCATTTTTTCCCCAGAAAAGTATGTTTAATATAGGTCTGTTGTAAAGCTATGTTGCTTTTTCTTTTCCTCTAACAATTGCTACCAAAAAAATTACTGCTTTTGAGTAAAAAAAAAATACTTCAGTTTTCTGCTTCACATTATGAACATGAGACTAGGCACTAAAGCTCAGTTGTGGCTAGATGTTAGGAAAAATCTTCAATAAAACCTGAAAAATTTGCAGTCTTCAGTAGTTCATATTTTTAAAAACAAATTAAATTAACAGCCGCCAGAAATTACTGAGGTACATTTGATTATTCTTGGAAGAGCAACAGACGTGACATCATCTGGTAGTCCATGGTCTGAGATTGGCTTTCAGCAGAAGAGGCTTTCAGAATCTCTGGCCATTTTTGGAAATTGAAGCTACTTGTGACATAATTTTGACAAAACTGAAGAGACCTTGAGGTTGAAGCTTATTTTATTGATCCTAGAAGATATACAATACACACTGTCACATCTAATTTAGTTACTGGGACCCCTTAATAGAAAACAGAGAGAAACACACAGTTTTAAGGTACAAATTAACTGTTCAAGGAACAAATGAAATGTTTACCTTTGGCCAGGTACATCTCATCCTGGTCATGTAACAGATGCCATTAATGCTGTCATGCAGATCATAAAATCATAGAATGGTTGCCTTGGAAAGGAGCTTAAAGATGATGTCATTCCAGCCCCCTGCCATGGGCAGGGACACCTTCCACTACTGCAGGCTACTCCAAGCCCCATCCAGCCTGGCCTTGGACCCTTCCAGGGATCCAGGGGCAACCACAGCTTCTCTGGGCACCCTGTGCCAGGGCCTCACCACCCTCACAGGGAAGAAGAGCTTCCTAATATCCCATCTTAACCTACTCTCTGTTAGTTTGAAGCCATTCCCCTTCATCCCATCACCCCAGGCCCTTCTTGTAGAGTCCCTTCAGGTACTGGAAGGCTGCAGTTAGGACACTCCAAGTTTTCTCTTTCCCAAGATGAACAATGCCAATTGTCCCAACCCATCTTCATAGCAGAGCTGCTTCACCCCCCCAGTCATCTCTGTGGCCTCCTCTGGACTCGTTCCAACATCTCCATGTCCTTCCTGTGCTGGGGATCCCAGAGCTGGAGACAGGACTCCAGGTATGGTGTAGCTAAGAATAGGTCGACAAAGAGCAGGAATAGAGTTTAACATGGCCATAAATGTTGGGAGGTTGGATGCTAAGAATATGGGAGATGCAAGTGGAGAATGTACTTGTGTGATTAATCTTTTATACCTATGCCATCCTTGGATACTTCCTGGAGACATGCTTGGTGCTGCTGTGGCTCTGACTTGCTGTGTGGCAGCTCCTCCTAGCTTATATCTCTTCCAGCCTGACAATTAAGAGCTAAACAACAATAAAAGTGATAAAATCTATCTTGCACATTAAAATCAAATATGTTGTTACCTCAGATCCTCCGAGCCCCAAGCTGGGTGCCAAAAGATTTGTCTCAAGCAAAGAATATCTCATGTGGATTGTTGGATCATGTGGTTTTATTGCACAACCAATGAACAAACTGTGATTGTTCCTGATCTAACCCTTTTGGCTGTACATCAGTATTTACACCACAAACATAAAATTTACACTTTTGTTTTGATCCCATGCACTATATCCACATTTTGAGCTCCATTCCTATTGATTGTGTGTAGCCATGTTGTATCTTCTTGTTTGACCAAGTTATCCAATGATGTTACTTAAATGTTATTTAAATAATCTATGCAGTTTGTATTCCAGGTGAATTCATCCAGCTATCCTTGTAGAAAACTTGCACACCTGGAGGTTAACATATGCCTAAACAGAAAATGCATTTCTTTTAGTTAACAAGACCCTGTCATTGAAATAAATGAATTATGAAAAGTGTGTGTTGGTAATCATGTGTACAAAATCCTGCAAGAGATTCTCAACCATGGAGGATGGGAACAGTGTTCAGCAGTCCATACCATAGACCTCTGCAGTGAAAATATCTCCAAATCAGCTAGCATGAAGAATTTTCTGTCTTTAAGAAAAAAAAATGTCACATTCAGAGCAGTTTACTTGATAAGAATTTCAGGATTATCTGTATTGAACCCAGATACCATCTCTTTTCTCCTTTAATTTCCTAGGGGACTAAAGACAGTCAGGCTGTCTGTAGCTCTGTAGTACAGACCTCTGCTCCATAAATCCTACCCATCCTATTTTAGAGTTCTGTTAAATTGCTTAAAGATGTGATTTATGCAGAACTAATCATGGCAAAAGAAATCACAGGGCTTAAAATTGCTTTCCTGAAAATACACAACAGAAGGAGGACCTGAAGATCACAGGGTTGGTTTGACCAGTAGTCCTTTTGCTGAAACCACCAGTCAGATGGTAGTACATCTATTTCTAGTAATGCCTCTGTGTAAAAGGAACCTATAACTTCTCCATAAAAAGAAACTTGGGATGTTTCACATGTCACATGGGACAATCTATGCTTAATATAAGAAAACTTAATTATGCTTGATTTCAAAATGGGTTGAATACTCCTACCAAAAAGATTCTTCTTCACTTCTCCAAAAATATTTTTAGGGTATTTTTAAATATTGAATAAAAAATGCCCATGGCAGGGGGTTGAAGCAAGATGAGTTTTAATGTCTTTAAGGTCTTAAAGTCCCTTTCAACTCAAACAATTCCACAATTCTATGAAATTAACTCATGGTGAAAAATTAAGAGGTATTTTGTTACTGCAGAGGTGCATGAATAATAACCAAAAATAAAATAAAATCTTTTATACATTAAAACAAAAAATAAAATCTCAGGAAATGGCCTGTGTAAGCCACGTGTGCGACTCACACATTCATGTGTAAGTAGTTTTCCTGAGAGAACAAAGGATGTTCCTGGACATTCCCATTACATTACAAAGCTGGTGTTCCAAGAATAATATGCCTGAGAATAAACAATAATTATAAAACCACAAATGAAATCAAAGCAGTGCTGCCGAAAGCCTTAAGCACCACAGGTTTACGAGGCATGTAAATATAGGGCTTGGATAAAGATGTAAACCCTTACACTGCAGCCTTTAAAATCTCACACTTCAGAAGCCAGTGGAAATACATTGGACTACAAATGTGGGTAGATAATCTCTGGTAAGAAATGCTGTTAGTTTTATTTTAAAGCTGTGTGAATGCATGCAAGCTCAAATTAAGGAGAGCAGATAACCAACTGCACGCCAGAGATGAGCAGGCTGCTTAAAGCGACCACATAATCGGTGAAGCTTTAAAAAAGGAAGAAAACAGCTTGAGGCCTTTTTTCCTTCTTCCTCTAGAATGTGACATCATTGTATATGACACAACACCTTGGAAGGAACCATATGGAGAAACGCAGACATGTTGCTAACTAAATGTGAGCTCCTTCATGATGAAAAAATCTTGTTGCTGGCCAAAGCCTGGATGGTCTCAGAAAAAGCACAGTTTATACAGTGGAACTGACAGTTTTACTTCAAGGACATTTTTTATGTCTAATGCTCTTTCTGTCCAGGATTTAGAAAGGCATGCCAGGAATATAATGTTGGGTTTTATCCAGATCTAATAAAAAATGGTTGATTCAACTCAGCACCTTAAAATATGTGAGATGCACTGATGTGGGTTTTTGCTTGATTGTTTACAGCAACTCTTTACTGAATTCGAGATCTCTAAATTCATTATTTGTTGTAAGATATTCCAGTGATTTAAGGAATATATATACCCTATCCCCACTTTGTAATATCTCTTTAAGTTGATCTAAGGTGGTTTTTGTTGTTGTTGTTGTTTGTTTGTTTGTTTGTTTGTTTGTTTTTTTAATTAATTCTTAATTTCTCTAAATCGTAAAATAATAGAATGGTTTTGGTTGGAAGGAACCTAAAAACTCATCTCACTCTGCCCCCTCCCATGGGCAGGGACACCTTCCACTATCCCAGCCCCAAGCACCATCCAACCTTGCCTCGGACACTTCCAGGGATGGGGTAGCCACAGCTTCTCTGGGCAACCTGCCAGTGCCTGTTGACCTTATTACAATTTTGGATTCAAGCTTATACCTAAAAGTTCAATTTTTAAAAATTTTCTTTATAATCATTGCCATCAGTAGCACTAGCAGAACTAGTCATAGTAGTAGCAGCAATAATAATGATTGTAGTAATAGTGAATTTAACTAAATACAATGTAAACATACAATAATTATTTTTCAGGGCTGCTCAGATTGTTTAATGTTTGTCTCTGAGGATATCGATAAAACCTCTCAGCTTTAATACTGAGCTTTCATCCTGAATATCCACATTCATTGACACTGGTCAGTGTCAGCAACTGGTTCCAAAGTTTTCTTATGTGACTTCAGCAGAACAGGTGATCCAGACAGCTTTAGATTATGCGTGTTAATAAATTAGAAAAGGATAAAATTGAAATGAGAAAACTGCCTGAACAAGTATATATTTTTCGCATTAAAAATTACAAAAAATGCAGTGTAAAGTTAAAAGAATTTCCCATGGAACACAACATTTGCATTTCTGTGAGCCCATCCAAATAATGGGATGGGAATCAGGAATTTCTCACAGTTCAACTATGAGATATTGCATGTCATATTTAGTCCTTAAATTGAAAAAGATGATGGACCCCAATACAGAAAATTTTCACATTCATCTTGGCTGAAATACCACAGAAACCCACATATATAATTGGAACTACTTAGATAAAATTAGACATTTTATTTTTTCTCTTCATTAGAGACTGAAATCTATACTTAATTTTAATGATCCATCTCATGAAAAGGACTCATGAAAGCACCTAATCATGTGCTTGATTTTTATTTAAGTCTGTGACTAAATTCCATAGAAATTAGTAAAATTTAAGCTTGCCTTTAGCATTTAAATTGATCTTAGGTGAATTCTTGAGTAGCTACCTTGTCCTGAATGATTTTTGGTAGGTTTTGATGGCTTGGGAATGAGATGGAGGATATAGTTCTTTCATTCCACAATTTGATCATGAGTCAAAACACCAAAAAAAAAAGAAAAAACAACAACAACAAAAAAAAATAAATCAACTGAGGACTTGCAAACAGAAGAATTTTTTCCTTTTATGTAGGGTTTTACATGCAAAAGTACTTATATTTTTACTCTCCCATGTAACCTGATGTATTCAGACTAACACAGCTCCAGCAACTGCAGGCTAACTCCATCTCTGGGGTAAATGCATGGCCTGGAGGGATATATTTGATTCATAATGGCTATGGCTGAATTACAGTGAGTGCTGGAGTGTTATTTATGTTATATCTGAAAGTTCATTGAAATTATTTAGATCCAGATCCCTCAAAGGATAGAAGCACAATACAGGTTAAATTTATGTGGCCAAGTCCAGGTGAGTGATCCACTAGTTCTGGCTCAAAGCAAAGGTTCCTCCACTGGCACCAGTGATTTTCTGTGCTTGTTCAAAGGCCTTGTCTGGACCCAGCACAGGGAATTTACTCTGCAAACCATTTCCCTTTAACTGGGATTCATATCTAAGCATAGTTGAGTTTTACAAACTGGGTAATAGCAGATCTACAGCCCAGAATTTTTGGGCAAGATATTTGCAAACTACTTACAGCGCTACACCAGGGAATGGAAAGCCCGGCTTGATCAAAACTTATTCCTTACATTTCCTGGAAGTGTGGCTTTATCTGTGGGCACTCTTGGGCTCTTGTTCTGGGTGCTAAGAGCACAGGAGGAAACTGGAAGTAGGCAAGACAGGAGGAGAAAGAATTGTAAGAAATCAGGGGCTTTCCATCCCATCCATATCTCGAGCTATTCTGCAGAAAGAGGTGCAAAATCTCTGGGACCAAGAAAATAAAACCATTACACGAATCACGATTCAGGAGTTAACATGCACAGGAAAATCTTGTCTTCCATTCAGGTACATGCAATATAATCTAAGAGAAAACAATGACAAAATGAACTACAAACCATTGTGAAATACAGTGAATATCAGATTTTAGGGTTAGAAAACTTTCTTTTAATTAGAAGTGATACAAAAGAAAATAATCTTGAAAATCATAATGTTTTCCTTCATAAATTTTGGAAGCAAAATTTTCTTTCTTTTACATTGCATCCCATTTTATGCTTCTTTCATTTCCTTATGTATTGCTTTCTTAATTTTTATTTATTGATTTTATATGTTTTTCTTCTTAATTTATATCACAATTAAAAGCCTTCAACTTAAAATTAAATTGGAAATGAAGTTTTAGAAGCAACTGCCTCTCATTCTTCCTTCCCTGTCCTGTCTCCTATGGGCAAGTGGGATGATTCATTGTGGTATAGTTCAGCCTTACCCATTCTCTGAAAAAAATCCTAAAAGTACCATTTTGTGATCTTAATGTGAAGACTTTCTGTATTGTTGAAATATTAAATTGTCCACTGGAATATCCAGCTGTAAGTTGAAATCTGAAACACCAATTTATCCACCATTAGGATCATAATTGCCATGAGAACACAAAGTTAGATGTGCAATCAGAAACTGGGATTGCATTGGGCTTAATTTTTGACAGTTATTATCTGGGAGAGTTCAGAAATTAAAAGAGTAAAGTGTTTGAAAGAAACTTGGGACACAAAGCATGTAAATCAGTCAGCTGATATTGCTTCATTTTGAACGTGCCAGGCACAGTACACTTGCAAAGAATACAGCAGCAAATATTCCCCCTATATCATCAGATAAGGGATCTTTGCAGAGGAAGAATCTCCAAAATGAAAGCTGAAACTGGGATTCCTGTATCTATGCTGTGACATTTTTTAAAATGTTCTGAATTTCACAGGAGCAAAGATCTGAAAAGAGATCCTGTCCCCAGATCAACAGCTGCAATCTCCTGCTCTGCCAGTGAATCATAATACCTGGCACCTTTTCTAAACTGGTCTTGCACTTAAATACATTATTACCTGCCTTTTCTGAGCTTATTGAGAGGAAGATGTTCCAAGTTTCATTTCTAGTTAGAAACCTACTAAGGAATCCCAGCACACCTGTATTCCTACAGGTAAAAATTAAGCATGTATTTTTTCACATTTAAGTCTAAAAAAAGTCTGTTGAAAGGCTGTTTTTAGAAGAAAAATGATCACGTTCAGGGGCAGACATAAGAACTTGAAGCCCCAGGGGTGTATTTTCAAATGGTTAAATGCAAAACTCTGCTGAAGGGAGATGTGACAAGGTGAAGGAAAGGGACAGGGTTTGTGGGGACCTATGAGCTCAAATCTGCTTTATCGTGGGAATTTCTGCTTTGTGCTCTGCTGGATAATGCAGATGCATTTCAACACATTTTCACATGTGTGAAATATATCTGGAACACATGGGTAGCCACGTACTGTCGTTGTCCACACTCTACACAGAAGTGTGGAAGACAAGGCCAACATAAAAGATGTTTGATTTATATAGGTGTGATTGTGCCTTTGTTAATAAGCCTTCCTTGATACAAAGGATGCTATGAGCCTGCTCTTTGGGCAAGGGGATAAGAAGTTTACTCCGTGTTTCCAGAGAATCCAGCCAATGTGAGCCCCATGTACTATTTTAACATAATGTAAATATTATATTGAAGTACAATATACATCAATATTAATATAAAATGTCATTTCAAAATATACATTAGATTCTTAATTCATTTAACTGGAAAATGTTTACTGGAAGTCATGGATTTTGAAAAATTCTCATGACCTGGGCTTCTAACTTTGACTTCCCCCCTTTTCCGTGCAAAGAGCTGCCAAGCAAGATAGTAGGATGTGTTACATCCCAACCTCTTGTCTTTGAGAGGGTTAATGCCACTTTCTTTCTCCTTCCTTGCTTTTACCCTCTGCTGCCTAAAAAGAACACCCAGGTTCAATGAGTGACAAATCATTACAGACCATACAGTGTAATTAAAAAGCACAGCCATTGATCAGCTATGAGCTAAACCTGAGACAAAAAAGTGAGAGACCCAGAATAGCTGGCAAAACTTCTCATTGAATCTGTCTGAAATGGAAGATGTTCTCCCTGGAGGCATGGAGCGTGGCCCATTGTGCATTTCCATTAGAGATACACACTGACTCTGAGCATGCCATTGATGTTGGCCTATTTATGAAAGGCTGTTGAAAGAGGTTTCAGAGTTAATTGAAAAGAGCTGTTTCTGAAGTAAGGTAACTTCAAACAACACAGCTCTGAAATGTGTTTTAATGGACTGGAAATCAGTGAATTTTCCATAGTGCACATGAAATAAAAATGGATGGCATCAACTGAAAGCTGTGTTGCCATTTGTTAGGATTTCTTTCACTATTATTATCATTATTATTATTATTATTATTATTAATAATAATAATAATAATAATATTGTTGTTGTTGTTTTTGTTGCTGCTGCTGCTGCTGCTGCTGTTATTGCTATCAGTACCACCCACTGTCACTATCACTATTAACACCTTTTTTAACTATAGCTGTTCAATTGCCAGTGATAAAACAACTTTGATCTTGATTGATTAGGGGATCATTTTCTAAGATCTGCCAAAATATTCATTACAAGTCCCTTCTCCAAACATTTGTAACACAGGCTGCCTGCAGAAACTGCCAGGCTTGAGCCATGGAAAAGAGCAAGAAAAGCACATTCAGTTGTCAGGTAGAAGTTCCAAAGCCCTCCTTTACCAAAGTATGCTGTGTTTAAAATGTGTTTGTTCTTAATGACATTTCCATTTTAAAATTAAAGCATATGCCTAAATTCAGTAATGCATTTACTCAGGCATTTGTTTAGTCTCCGCCTTGATCTGAGGTTTGCACACAAGTTTGTATTTAAGATCGTGCTTAAATAAAAACTTTTTCAGCAAAACATGCAGCTGAATTTCATAAAGAGTAGCTGAGTATATGTTTAAATCTCAGTTTAGATGAAATACTTTTCTCAGCTGAAAACAACATACTTTTAAATTATTTTTTTTAAGCTTGGCAATGTGTAATAAAAATGGGAATGACTGAGCTAAATTTATGCCTTTCCCTCAACTTGATTTTGCAGGAATTTAGAGCGAGCAAGAAGTAAAGTAATTCCTTGCCCTTGGATGAAGTGATTTTGGAGAGCTCAATGGTATTCAGGCAGAAAGGAACAAGTTCAGATTTTGAGGAACTTCCTCGGACTGATTAATACTCAATACCTTGAAAAACTCATAAACTCCTGTGAATTGCAGGGGAAAGATGAGAGCAAAGTAACTCAGTGTAACACAAGCAATACTCAAACAACTTCTGACACTGAGCTTGAATGATAATGAGTATTTTACACCTCCATTCTACTCTTAATCCTCTAAGTAATTCACAAGTTCTATCGAAAACCTCCCATGTTCCATTAAAAGAGATGACCTCACAGACATTAATTAACTTAATCTCACAAAACTCATTTAAAGTACAGAAGAGCTGTTGTCCTCATTTTTAAATAAGGAATGAAACACAAGGATAGTAATGACTTCATACAAAACCAAAATCAGCAGAAATATTTAAATCACAGCCTTGCACAGCACTACCTTTACTCATAATTATTTTAGATTTTATGGCTGCTGGGTAAAGAAAAAAAAAATAAATGTAAAAACCCTGAAATACCCTTAGGGCGCAAAAAAGAACAGTACGAGGAAAAAACCAGAAAAATTACTTCAGTTTTAAATGACTAGAAATCTCATTTTTTAGGGCTGTCATGACATTTTGGCATCTGCAGTGATTTTTGAAAATTTGTGGCTGATAATCATGGATTAACATGTGCTCAGTTCATCTTTGAAGTTGCTGTGGGTGCTTACATACATAGATTAAGAATGTGCTACTTGTTCTGCAGGACAGCCATAAAAAAAAGGACAGGGATGAAGGCTGGGGTTAGAATCTGAATTTGAGGAAAATGTAACCCCTTACTCCAGTAGATAAACAATCTGGATTTTCTGAGGCATTAAATATTTAGTTGAGAGGTTTATCTATTCTGTCACTCCAATGTCTATACCTGGAGAATAAAGATTCTCTCTGGGATAGAGAATCACTGAAACTGGAAGGACTAACAGCCAACATGATTATCTAATGCAGAGGAAAGAGACGATGCTGGAAGAAAAAAGTAAAATCAGAAGGGAAAACATGAATTTCAGTGTCTAAGACGCATACTTTAAAATTAAGATTAAATCTTGCCTGGAAAGCAGGATTCAGAGCCTGAGAATTGAGGCAGATTTGAGCTGAGAGCACATTTGAGTTGTTGTAAGTATTCATTTGAGAAAAGGGACATTTGGGTCATTCAGATGTGGAGCTTGAACTTGCATTTCCCTTCTTCAGGAGAAGTGTTCTAACCACTAAAAAAAAGTGGGATTTTTTTCCTGATGTTCCAGTCAAAGCCAGATTTTGACTATACAAAATTTCACAGCTACAAGTCTAGAGGGTGAGGAATAAAAGCTTAATTCAGGCATCTGGAAAAGAACACATCCTTATTCTATTTCTTTCTTCTGGAATAATTTGGGTTGGATTAATCTGACCAAGCATACAGTCTTAGTTTAATTGTCACTTAGAAATGAGTTTTCCCCCCTCTATTGATTACAGAGGGAGATGAGAATGACAAATGAAGGTGTACAGTATTTTAGCGTAGGCTCTCAGGGTTTGATTCAGCTGCCCAAATATGGGTACTTGCTGTCATTCCACATGATAAATTGAGGGTCCTCCATGCTCTGATGATGCTCAATATATGATATTCAACTTCCACAGAGTTCTGGAGAAGAAACTGTGATTAATTTCCTCTGAAAAGTAACTCTTCACCTTAAAAAATTGTCTGCCATAGCTGTAATTTTTCCAGTAAGACTTTGTTTACATGGAATTTTGATTTCATCATTTTGTTTATTTTCTGAATTCTTGAATGTTGTTGAGATATGATGTCTGTGCTATAAGAATAAAGGTAGAAAACAAAACCCAAAGATTAAATGGTGACCTCGGAATTATATGGTAATATTTGCTGTATAAATTCATCAGCAACTTTTGCAAACAGGTCAATTGATTTCTTTTGGAACTAATTAATTATAAGCAGCCCAGACACAATCCAGATAAACATACAAGATTCATCTTCTTTGAACAACACTTGCCACACACTTAGGAAATAAGGGGATGATCGAATGCCGTTTTGGGATCATAGAATCATGACATGGTTTGGGTTGGAGGTGACCTTAAAGGACTTTCTGTTCCAAGTGCCTGCCATGGGCAGGGACACCTTCCACTAGCCCAGGCTGCTCCAGTTCTGTCCAGCATGGCCTTGGACACTTCCAGGGATCCAGGGGCAGCCACAGCTTCTCTGGGATGTCACCCTTCAACCTCCCAAGGATTGTCATGGTAATGACAATCTCAAGAAACCTGGATGTCCAGTTTTATACAGTTTTCATTAAGGTATTGCAGCATAGTTCAGGAGGTAGATGGCTGCAATCTGAGACAAACTCAGTTTTAATTTCAGGTAAAAATTCAGTCTGAATGTCACCTAGTCATTTAATTGAATCAGAAATTAATTCCCTAGGGTCAGCTGAGATCGAAACATAAACCTGACTATAATCAGCATAACAACGTTAGCTAAAATTATGCCCCTGAATGATAGCACCTAATAGGAGTGTAGGGCAATGTTTCCCTAAAGAGATATTAGAAAAATGTGCTGCTTTGTCTATAGCCTTTAATATTGGGCCAGCTGGTGTTTGCATATTTCAAAGTGAACTCTAAGACCATCTGATTTTCATACAAGTACTTGTCTATAACCTTCAGATTTCATTATCCTTCTTGAGAAAACAAAACAAAAAAGACAAAAAAAAAGTTAAAAAAAAATATATAAATGGCTGGGTCTTTGAGGAACCTGGTTTACTGGAAGGTGTCCCTGCTCATGGAGGAGGGGTTGGAACCAGATTTTCTTTAAGATTCCAACCCAAACCATGCCATGGTTCCATGATCCTATTAAGACAGAATCAAGTCTTCACTCTTGTCCCATATTTTTTGGAAACATGTGACATTAGGTTCATCTCCAAAAAATGGTTTGTTAAAAGACAGCACAGAGAGGTTGTGCTATAACATTTCTATAATCATCATCAGGTTTTTCCACCTTCCCTTGGAACTTCTTCACTTCTTCTTGCCCAACACAGAGCACATGCCAGCAGACTGCTGATCTCTCAAAACAGGCTCTGAATTGGTCAAACAAAGCAATTTTTAATGGATAATTAATAGCAAACAGTTGAAAAACTCTCAAAAACACCAATATTTTTAAAATGACGCTTCATTGAGTTCAGACTTAAAACATCTCAGATTTTACAGCTTTCATAAAATCCACAACATATGTCTGAAGAAACTCTATTTCCATTCTCCTTTGCCTGTTCTGGGAATTCTGGGACCTGGAGAGCTGACAGATGAAACTTTTGGTTCTGCCATATCTTGTGAGTATTGAACTTCTGACCAGACCTATGAAACAGTACATGTGTCCCACTCACAAGAAACTGAACCAGTGTGTGGAGTTCCACCCCATAGACTGGTACCCACTGGAGATCTACTGCAGTGTAACTCCTGCTGAACTGACCAACTTGATTCAGCTGCCTGAACTTTGGTGCTTCGAGTTTAAGATACCACTGGGCACCCACAGCTTCCACACTGCTGTCAGGGCAAAGGACCTGCGACAGATGGGCTTTTTAACCCATTTGGGAGACAGTGGTGTACCTTAGGGTATCTTAGATAGCTTTTGAACCTACATTTAGGAAACATAATAGAGCAATTGAAGATGTGATGAATGTCTTAATCTACAACTGAAATCCCACCTTTCTTTCCTCTTGTTTTTTTTTGCAAAAATATCAGGGAAGATATTGCCACACAATGTCTACCTTCCAGTACATAAGGGGGGCTACAAAAAACATAGAAGAGAGACTTTCGACAAGGCCATGGAATGACAGGGAAAGGGGGAATAGCTTTAAACTGACAGAGAATATTTAGGTTGGATATTAGGAATAAATTTTTCTCTGTGAGTGTGGTGAGGCTCTGGCACAAGTTGCTCAGAGAAGCTGTGGCTGCCCCTGGATCCCTGGAAGTGTCCAAGGCCAGGCTGGATGGGCTTGGAGCAACCTGGGATAGGGGAAGGTGTCCTGGCCCATGGCAGAGGGGGTGGAACTGGATAATCTTTGGTGTTCCATTCCAACTCAGGCCATTCTATGATTCTGTGATGTATAATGCACCTCAGTGTTTTGCTAAATAATTCTGATCAGATATTTGGTCTGACTTCACTCACAGAGTCAGGCAAATTCTCATCAGGAATTAAATTGCTTGATTTTGTTATTCCCACAGCATTTAAGGGCAAAAAAATCATTTCACATTTAATTTCACATTTAACTGGGAAAGGTAACTACGGAATTTTTTTCTTGATCATGGTTAAATTGCAAACTTTGACGTACAGACTTTAAAGTGTGTACTGGCAGTTAGCAACCAGAAACAGTTCTTGGTTGAATTTGGTTTTACAGCTCATACTGACTGCATTGCAAAGAGAGTATCTATAAATAAATAAATAAATTTGTGAAAACATTTATCATTAAGTTATATTACTTATAAATAAATTGCAAATACATCTAAGAATTCCATATTTTAAGCATTCTAATACATGAATATAGCTGTTAATAGCAAACACAGTTAATGCAACAAAGCTTCTTTCTCTTTCATCTTTAAATAAAGATCTTAAAATTTGCCTTAAGTAAAATTTATTATATGTGCATGTAAAAACGTGTACTCAGCATCTGTAGATGTTACGTTTGGGCATAAATTCATTTTTTTTAGCATCATATCTTCTTCCATCTGTTTTCTGAAGAAAGGAAACACCATGTGCAAAGCACAAATTTCTGTTGGTGAAAATACAGCTAAAGTTTTATATGCACTTTGTTCACTCAAATATTTCTTTAGTGTGTCTCTGTTGAAAGATCCATTTCCAAAAGGCTCAGGGATGTTCCACGCAGAGAGAGCTGTGTTCTTCAAAGGAACACCTGAGTCTGGCTCAAAACTGGTATTACAGAGTCCTTCTTCCTTTGTCATCTGAGGCTGTCAGGAGTCTCAGCTGTGGCCTTTCTTCATCAGACGTTTCCAATTCTGATGGTATTTTAGATGTTTCACTTGAGATAAACCCCCCTCTGTTATCTTTCCCTACTGGCAACAGAGATGGTCACTGTGATTTGGGTCCCTGAGCAACCTGGTCTAGTGGAAGGTGTTCCTGCCTACGGCAGCAGGATTGGAATGCAATGAGATTTGAGGTCCTTTCCCACTCAAAACATTCCTTGATTCTATGGACAATCTGACTTTTGGAAAATTATTGTCCATTTAGAAACCAAGAATGCTGTAAACTGAGAAAGTAACTTGAAGTAGAGAAGACAAAATATGTAAATCAATACTACAGATTAAATAATGTAAATCAAAAAAAAGCACTTCCGTTATTGCAGAAAAAATACTGTGAGCTATCACAGAATTTGGGGGAGAAAGTGCAATATTTTGAAGAATCATAACACCAGACAAGGGCAAAATATATATAAATCAGCTTCATAAATACTGCTTGTTTTTCTATTATGCGTAAGCTTTTATGTTTCAATTCACTGGTGCACATTCTGTTATACAAATAGAAATACTAATGAGGGTGTTTGCTTCTGACTAACTGCAATTTTCCTTCAGCTGTTGAATTTCTGTGAAATTATCCATTGCTTTATCCTCTAGCCCAGAGTATTAATCAAAATTCCTTTCAGAACCACTACCAAGTTTATCAGTGCTCCTGTTTCAGAGCAGTAGGTTCACAATAAATTACTCCCCTTTTCCATCCATTAAGAATGCTCGTTTTGAAGTCAGGGTGGGAAAGTTAGCTGAATTAAATTAGAGTTATATGTTAAATGTAGCTTTCCTTCCTTCAAGCTGACTCTCAGAAATACATCCTAACTACTGCTTTATCTTTTACTTAAAGATTCACACAAGACAGGAGTTCAACTACAGATTCCCTTCCCCTTCCTCTTCCCCTTCCCTTTCCCTCTCCTTTCTTTAAAATTAATAACGCCTTGATGGTGAGTTTCTATATATAACCAAGGAGAAAAGAGCAATTAAGGGAGAGACAAAAGGTTCTCATCTAATGTAAATTGACCTAATTCCACTTACCTTACCAGAAATCACTTCTTTTCCTCTTTCTGTAGTTTAATCTAAATCTAGAGCTAATGCAAAAAGAAGTGTATTTAAGATTCTTGAGAGCTCAGGTACTTAGAGTACAGGGACAGAATAGTTATTGAGGAATTAAATGAACAATTTATAATGAAAAATAGCATTTATATTTTCATCTAAGGTAAGATCCAAATATAGAGTTAGTTTTGAGAAAAGATTGATATTCCCACAAAACTACCTGGCCATTGTATTCTGACTTATTTTCACATAAACACTTCTGAGACATGTAGACAAGAAAATGTAAGACTCAAAATCCAATTTTACAGGGTACTTGAGGTCCCACTGGACTCAAATGGAGCTCAAATGCTCTCGCTGAGACGGTCAAACAATAATGTGCAGTCTTTGACCTGCATGACAAATGAAAACTCAAATGAAACTAAGTTGGTTGTCTTTAGCAACTCAAGGCTGGTTAAACATAGACCTAACACATTCAAACAAGGATTATATTCTGACTGGGACAGGAGGGACCACCATGCAGCTCATGACAATGCCACAGGTGACTGACAAGATCTTTAACCAGTCAAATCTCCACCTGGTAACTCTCTGTGGGGTGTCCCAAACCCAAACAAAAACCCTGAATCTCAGTCCTGGGAGGTGCCAAGCCTGAAAGCATTTTATGCTGCATTAGAAACATAAGTGCAGGAAATCCCAAATCTCTGATTCACTCATTTAATTCCAGCACTTTATAGGAGTTCAGAAATAGAAGGAAGTATCAGCTCTAGCAGATCCATGTCACGTCCCTTTCATGAACATGTCAAGTCTCATCATAGAAACAAATGTTTTTGCTCATGCTTTTTCTCACAGAAGTTCCACACAGCACTAGATGGGATATACTGGGGATAAATCCCTGACTGTGAGAGTAGTGAGGATGTGGCACAGTTTGCTCAGAGCAGCTGTGACTGATCCATCCCCCCACTGTAGAATAGGGTAGATTGTAAGGGACATTCAAGATCATCTCATCCCAATTCCCAGCCATGGGCAGGAATACTTTCCACTAGAACAGGTTGCTCCAAACCCCATCCAACCTGGCCTTGAACATTTCCATCCATTTTTTTCTCTCCTGGTTGCAAAGGCAGAGCTCTGAGATATGCTCTTCCCACATCCACAGGTAGCCATTCATTTACCTTTGAATACAGCAGAAGAGCTGGCTCTTGACAAAAAAAAATAAATGAAAAGTGAATTTCACAATGCTGAAAGCTGAGTTGAATGTCCTGTTGCCTCTGAAACACCACAGCCTGTTTCAGGCATGTGTTTCTTTGTTCTAAAAGAACTTGATAATCTTGAAGGACATTTTCAAGAAAGAAAGGACCTTCATTACAAGTTAAAATGCTAGTGGGCAGGAGATGTGCTTTCTGGAGGAGGTAACTGGCACCTTTTTTATATTTCCTGACAATTTGACCTTAAATTGAAAACCACTTGAAATCATATTTAGGAAAAGCTATTCTGAAAAAAGAAAAGTCAGACTTCCACCTTGTTCAGAATAATAACAGCATCTAGCTCCTATGGAATATTCTTTAGCATTTCACCTGGAAATCTTTCATTGAAATAGCACGTGCCTTCTCTCCACTTTGCAAAAACAGAACCTAATTGAACATGAGAGGAGACAAAAAAAGATGAGATGCACAAGAATATTTAATAAATTAGTATCAAATCCATAATGTGATATGCTGACCTTGGATGTCTCCTGAGTAGCCTGGTCTAGTGAAAGGTGTCCCTGTCCATGGCTTGGAATGAGATGAGCTTTAAGGTCCCTTCCAACCCAAACCAACTTGGATTCTATGATTCCATCCACAGGACGGAGGGAGAAAATGGGGTAAATGAGCTGATGGGTCAAGATGAAAACAGGAAGAGCTCCCACTCAATTACCTTCACAAATGAAACAGGCTCAGTTTGGGAAATATTAATTTAATTTACTGCCAATGGATTACAGAGCAGAACCAAAAAAACTGAATACGCCTTCCCTTCTACTCCTTCCTTATACACAGACTTACCTTCATGACATCCTATGTAGACTCTGGAAATATGAATCAGAAGAATCAGAAAATGGCAGATTGTTTAAGGTTGGAAAAGGCCTTAAAGATCATCTAATTCCACCCTTGTCTTAGGCAGAGGCATCTTCCACTAGCCCAGGTTGCTCCAAGCCCAGTCCAGCCTGCTCTTGGACACTTCCACGGATCCAGGGGCAGCCACAGCTTCTCTAGGCAGCCTCATCACCCCCACAGAGAAGAATTTCTCCCTAACATGTAATTTAAGTCTCATAGTTTGAAATGGTTACCCCTTACTCTGTCACTATCTGCTTGTGTGAAAAATCACTCTCCCTCTCTTTCATAAGTTCTCCATCCTTACTGGAAGGCCAAAATGAGGTGTCCCCAGAACCTTCTCTTTTCCAGGATGAATAGTCCAAGTCTGGATCCTAGTGACAACCACACAACTTGTTCAGTGGTAAGATTTCCATTTGGTTTGTGTTCCACAAAGGCATTTTCTCATCTCTCCCCCCAGTCTGCATCTAACTCACAAAGTGATCTGTTCCAATTCAAACTCATTAAATTCAACCCAGAATAAAATCACTCAAGTTGCTAATTCACCTCTGAACTTTTCAGAGCTGGACATTAAAGCCCAGTAGCTGTCTATCATACACCACTCTTTCAGATTTCCCTCAGTGCAATCAATTTCCACCTCTGTGCTGATTGTTGCTGCAATAGTCACTTTTTGTCATTTTCTGTAAAGTGCAAATGCTACAGGCCCTTCAGACACTGTCTGCTCTACACACACAGTGAACCCACCTTTAAAAATGTTTCTCATAAATCTTTTCTGTCACCTCTGCTTTGCTAACATTAAATTGAAAAGAGGGGGAAGGGGAAGGAAAAGATCCTCTAAAATAGTATCCTGGGTTTTGCTTTATAGCATTTTATTATTTTTTTATTATATTCCTTTATTTTATTTTTAACCATAAGCTCTCTTTTTTCACATTGAAACACCAAGTTATTATTTCCTGGAGGTTTACACTCAAAACCTCAGATTGTCAGTTCATTTAATGTCACTTTACTTCATGCTTGATGCCAGTTTTAAGGCTCTGCAAGAACTGACAATGCAATCCTTTCATAGCATCAGCTGACTGTGTTTTCTTTGACAGCAAGATTTCAAATCAAGGATTTAATAAACTAGTAGCTCTTCCAGTTAGCAGTGAAATGTTCTTTCAATTCCACCACTTAAAGAACATCAAACAGACCTCAGCTATACAGCAGACATTACAGCTAAACCAGAAATGCAGCTGATCTGCATTCACAGGATCACCAGGGCTGGACTGTTAGAGAAGGAATAGATGAAGAAACATAATTTTGCCTAAAGTCAAAGTGCATGTGAGTGTGTAGATGTCTGTAAGCAGACTACATATACAGAAGCACAGAAAAAAATGACAAGATACTGGAGATGATGCATTCAGTGGTTAAGTTACTCATTTGTGCATGTGTTGAGTAG
This sequence comes from Cinclus cinclus, assembly GCF_963662255.1. NCBI lineage: Eukaryota > Metazoa > Chordata > Aves > Passeriformes > Cinclidae > Cinclus > Cinclus cinclus. The sequence continues at coordinate 4,155,345 of NC_085048.1, forward strand.
GAGAAAGGCAGCCCCGAGGAGCTCTCATGCTGAGTGAGTTGGGAAAAGGTGTTACTCTCTCAGACTGGTGGCATTGACTCCAGACCCTTCCCTACTGAGACGAGCACTGAATTCCGCCCAGTTGCAACTCCTTACACCACTTTCCATTCACTGACTGATCTATCTCCCATCCCAGCTTCCCACATCACACTTCTGAGTCTGGCCCAGTGTTCACACACCCAGAGGGGAGGAAATGTAAAAAACCTCCACCTGTGAAGCCTAAAGGGACCTTTCAAGTACTCAATGAAAACCATCTTGTACGTGTGCCTTTCTCTCCCCACAGGGACGTGTGGCTGCAGCTCCACTGTGAAAGGTGATGAGGAAGGGGGACAAGTGATGGAGAAGAGCAGCAAATTTTCTTGTTTATCCACAGCTGCACTGTTGAGTTTCTTGTGTAAAGACATTGATAAGGTAACAGCCAAGGGATGCACTCCCCAATTTTGGACAGTTGGACTGAGCTGGTGTTAAAGAGTGTTCCATAAAACTTGCAATAGTGGGATGGGTCTGAGGCAGACCAGACAAGCTGTGGATGTCCCATCCCTGGAAATGTCCAAGGCCAGGTTGGATGCAGCTCTGAGAAACCTGGTCTAGTGGAATGTATCCCTGCCCATGGCAGGGGGTTGGAACGAAGTCATCTTGAAGATCCCTTCCCACCCAAACCATTCCATGATTCCCAGAAATGGCGTGTTCACAGGCTATGCTTATTTATACACTTGTTTAGGGAACTGTGCTGTAGTCAGGGGTGGTTTTAAATTTGTGGTATGACTCCACAGATTAAAAAAAAATTCCTGGAAAGCAGAGTATTTCTGAGGTCTGTTTCAGCTCTTTATTCCCTCAGCCTTTATTGTTTCTTACAGAACTGGTGATGATGACTCTTGCACTGAATCAGCTTTTTCATCTTTCTGCTCCCAGCCAGCAAGTCCAAACCAAGTGGAACCAAGTGAGGACTTCTCCCTGGGAGAAATTTTTCCTCTCCACAATTGCCTCTCCATTTCTCCTCCATCTTACAACTTATCCAGGCTGTGCTCACCCACCTTTACTCAGGAGGAATATGTTTCATGAAAGCAAACACCTTAATTGATGTTACTTAACTGAACATACAGGCCTATCCACATAACAATGCTCACCAAAATTAATCTGAATTAGCTTTTTTAAGTGCATTAATTAAACTACTTTAAACTCAAATGTGGACACCCTTGTTTGAAATTAAAGAGGTTTAATTCAATTTAACTGAATTAACTTTCGAAGTAAATTAAGCCAAATTGAATTACAGCCATTTCAGTCCACACAGGGATTTCGATTCATATGCTGAGGGCTCCCATCACATCAGCTGAGCAAAGAGCTGTAAAGAGTTTCTGACATCTCCCAGGTTCTTATTGCCACCTTGTTACCAGAAGTCAATAATCCTACTAAATTTCCTAGACTAAAATCAGCAGAACAGAAGTTATGAGTGTAACTATCCACTGAAGTTTGATCAGGTACCTTTGAAATCTTTCTTCATTAGCAGCTTATTCACCAGACTGCAGACAAGCAGTGGAGACAGATGGACACATACTCCACCAGCCCTGCAAGGGAGGTGATTACATCTGATAGGGAACAGGATGGAAAACCAGAGTGGTAACATCTTAGATCAACCCTAAATTTCCCAACACTAATCCCTGGGAGCCCCTGAACATCCCAGAATAACTCTTCAGAGAGCTCGCAGATGATTAGGTAATAAAAGGACATCACAGAAATATTTTCCCACTGTTTTTGGATGTTTGTTTCCTTTAGGGATGGTTCTCTAGAATTAATGTCTTTATGGCTGTAATCAAATCAATGCTGATTAGAACCAGGGAAAATCTAAACAAAGAAAATGGACTAATTAAACAATTTTTCTTACATAGTCTGTAATCAAAATTCTGCATTTTAAACTTAATTATTAAGATATACATTTATTTTGCTTATTCCTGTCTTCAGAGAATTCCATCTTGCTTTGCCTGGGTAGCTTTTGCCAGTGCACATCCATTTCAGAGAAGTCATTTACAAATTCCAGGTAATCCCTCTCCAGCTTTCCCACAATAAGAGGGAAGGAATGTGAGCAGCCAGCATCATACCCAACCAGAATGCTGCACTGGATTGGAATGTACAGGTCTTGTAGCAGATGGGAAAAAAGCCATTTAGATGTCTTTTGTAGAAAATTTCTGTTTGAAGTTACCCTTTCTAGTTTTGTTTTCCAGTTTCAGATTTTACCTATAACCAGGTTATTTTGTTGCACTAAGTTTTGAATAAGCCCTTTCCTAAAAATCTGGTTTTGATAGATTGGAAGTTTATTTCATAGAATCATAGGGGTTACTCAAAGCCTCATCCAGCCTGACCTTGAACACTTCCAGTGATGGGACATCCAACCTTTTCCTGGGCAACCTGTGCCAGTGCTCAGGCACCCTTACATTAACAATTGATTCCTGATGTTCAGAGAAATATCCTGGGTTTCCCTGTGTGCTCATAGCCTCTGGTCCAGGCACAGGGACCTGGCACAGAGTTAGTTCCCCTCGCACCCTCCCTTCAGGTATAAAAATAAGTTTTGTAGTAAGAGAGATTACAAAACATCGTTTGCAGGGTAGAATTGATTTCTTTTTAATCTTTGCTGTGAAAAAGTTATGCTTAGGCCAACTAATTCAGACCAGCACCTCCATAAAGCAATTTAGTCTATCCTAGTCCATGAGAGCCAGATGACACCTACCTCCTACTGCTGATTCCAGAGCACATCTAAGCAATTGGTTCAGGTTGGATTCCTTACTTCTCCCTGGTTAGAACTATGTAAGATCCTATCAGTTCCAGTGCCCAGCCACCTGCTGGGGGAAAAACCTTTTCCTAATATCCACCCCAAACCTCCCCTGGCACAGTTTCATACCCTTTCAGCATTTGGCTGGCATCCATACCAGAAACTGAAACTATCACCAGCATTTGTGTAATTCAAATGCTCTGTTTTTGCAGCTCGATGTAGATTGTGCAGTCGTGTTGCTATTTCCTGGCTGAATATTTGACGTATGCAACCAACAACTCCAAAAGGACACATACTGCAATGAGAGATCATTTCAAAATTCACCAGCCTTCAACATTAGACCACTTCAATATATAGACCACCATTAGAGGTCTAAACTCATTTTTGGTGCTTGACCCAAAAAATATTCAAGAATTCAGGTTCCTGTGAGAAAAGAGAAGGTGGCTGCTCTTAGGTTATCCATTAATTATGATTTTTTATTCAAATGGGTATTTTGAAGGGAGAAGGGAGAGATGTGTTTCTTTCTAAACACAACATAGAAATTAAAGGCAAAAACCAAACTCCATTTAGGCAGAAGTGTAATTCTGTTAACAGTCAAGTCCTTAACAAGTTTCTATTTCCTTCAATAAGTGAAACACTGCACAGTGGTTAGCTCTGAGACAAGAAATTAACAGTTCTTTTCTCCTCTGCAGTAAATTGCAACCATTTTCTCCTAGCCTGTTTGAAGTCATTTCCAATGCACCACAAGTTGACTTAAGGAGTGAACCAAAACCCATTTGTGTCATCAGGGCTAAGATTTGCATCTCTTCACTTTAGACAGGGAGAAGTCAGACACCTCATCTGAGCTCCTTACCCCAGGCTCCTGTCAGAGTCAATGGAGGGAGGCCTTCTGAGACAGATTCATTCTATTTATCTCAGGATACATGAATCACCTTAAGAGGAACTTGTTGCTCTTCTCTGACTATAAACTGAGCCGTAGGGTGGCAGCTCCAGGTTTAAGCAACTTGCTTCCAGTTATTTAACTTAGGGCACATGAATTTCACCCTGGGAAACTTATATTTTATTCCTCCAAGCTGCAGACCTGATTTTATGTACCTCCAGTAGCTCCAAATATCCTTTGCCAGCCACTTCAGATGTCGAAATAGAGTCCTTGTCTTTATACTGAAATGTAAAGAATATATTATACAGTTTTGCAATAAAAATAATAACAGTTTACAAGTAAAATATCTTCTAGACCCAAGAATTAAACTTGATTTCTGTCTTTGCTTACCTTCACCTTGTTTTTTCCCATTCACTCACCCTTCTGTATGTGATCTTGTACTTTCTCCTACTTCTGTGTGTTTGGGCAAGCTGCTGCATGTTCTGATGGGCCAGCAGGCTGCTTTCTCCTTGGAACAAGCAAAGAAGGGATTTAAATTCTCTTTCCCATGGTGAGGCCACTGTTGGTTATCTTTCCTTTCCCTGGCTGCCAGCTTCCACAAAATTTGTCAGGACATCATATCTCGGAGACATCTATTCCTCTCAGTCAAACGTGCTTAAAATCAACCCACAGGTTCAAAAATTAGTTGAGGGAGGAAGTAGAGGATCTGCACATACTGTTAGGCAGGGCATATTCCCTTAAAATTAGATTAATCATATGTTTCCTCTCCACTGTGAAATCTGGTGCAATTTCTAGAATAGGTGTGCTTACAGAGGCAAGTCATACCTTATTTTTGGTACAGTTGCTCTCTCCTTGGTGTAATTCCTCTCTTTGAGGAATACAGAAGCCACACCGACATATATCAGATCAATCAACAAAAACACAATTATTTTTTTTCTTGATGTAGTGGCAAAATTACTCTTAGATGTTCCAGTTTCTCTTCAGCTCTATTCTATATCAGGACAGATATCTTCACATATTTACTTTTTACCCATTGGGCTTGCTTTTTTTTTTCCCCTCCCTGGGAATGCCTCAGTTTGTTATGCCCTGAAACACAAGCATTAACAGCCTTTTAGAGAGTGCCAACACATGGTGGAGGTAGCTACCTGCTCTGTTTTCCATAAAACGGGTGTTAATAGGCTCTAGAGGGGTGCCTCAGTAAAGACACGGAGGAGTTCAAGCATTTATTGACTGGTTTGTATCTCGTAGAAATATTCAAAGTGGAACACAGGAGATGCAGAGAAAAGCCACACAAATAAGAAGCTACTAATGAAGTGGTTTTACAGTTGGGGTTCAATGTGTGAGCTTGTAAAAGCTGATTAACTACTATTGTGTTTTCATCTAACTGGTTTGATAATTTGTTGGTTAAATGGCTCAGCTGAGAAACCAGTGAGTGTCCTTGGAAACATGCTGGTGCAAGAGTTAAAGCCTTGAATCCACACAGAGGGGGCAAGTTTATGTTGTGGATCCACGATCCACTTCTCTTTTAATAGGTGAAAGAAAGAAATGCCTGAAAAGTCGTATTTTGTTCCTATAGTTTCGCCTTTGAGCCTACTCCAATCATTAAAATTGAAATCCTCTTTAATTTCTTTTTCATAATAAAGGCAATTAAGTTGCCTTTATGTTGATTCTCTTATTTTTCTTCTTTCATTCTTAAATATTTCTTTTTCTCATTTGCTTTCTTTCTCTCTCTGTCTCTCTTTCTTCCAGCTCCATTTAATGATTCTGTTTAGAAAAGACTTTTCTGGGCTCAGTTAACAATTAACTCAAAACAGTTAACTATCACATTAGTGCAACGGCAATACAATACAGGAGGCTTGATAAATAGTGTCTGAAAAAAATGCAAACATCACTTTTCAAAAGAATTACTGGAAATCTGATGTAGGGGGTGAATAGAAGATATGGAAGGTTGTTTTTTTTTTTTTCCACTTTGTTTTTCTAAAATCATCCCTCATCCTGAATTCAAATCTTGCCACTTTAAGATTATAAAATCTGTTATCTAACATAAGAACTGGGACTTTTATGGCTTTACTGCACATGTATCTCCCTGAGCCAATAGATCCCTGCAAATCCTACTGATTTTAGTCTGGTGACAGATTTGACTGTCAATAAAGCTGAGTTAGAGCTTGGTGGTAAATTTAACTAAGGTAAATTGGTCATAATAAACAACAATTCTATTCCTCAGACATCCCAGAAAGAACTCTTCAAATTGATTTGGCGTATTAAACTCATCTTTATCAAACTGAACAGACCAGGCTCTTAAAAGACTGGAAAATTCTGAATCAATAAATCCGTGTGAAAAGTTGGGGGGGGGGGGGGGGTGGTCTTTGCAGAAAAAAAAAAAAAAAAAGCAAGTAGCAAAACCAACCCTCCTGTAATAATTAGACTCTGAAAATACCTGTGGGGCCTTGTTGGGGGTTTCATCTTCTGGTTTTTATTTCTTCATCCAGCAAGATTTGGATTTCCCAGTCACATCGAATCTCTCTTGTCACTCTAAGATGTAGGACTCCATGACATGCCCACTGCCCCTTACTTTGAGAGAAGAGCCTCTGTTCCACAGATCACACAGAGAACTACAACAGTGTTTCCCAATTAAAATATGCTGATTTTCATCCGGGCTTTGACTAGTAATCTAAATAATTAACATTATTCTTTTTCCATTTTCCAGTCAATTCTACTAAGAAAAGAAAAATCCCAGAAAAAGTCATGCAGCTGTAGACAATGCTAAACATATTAATTCACTTTTTCAGGTGTAGTTCATAAAAATAGGGAGCATATTCACAGTGACTACTTAAGTTTTTTCTTCCCTTTATTATCAGCAAAGGAAAAGGAAGTTAAAGATTAAAGCAACAAAATAATTTAATTATTTTGTTAGTAATGGATATCTGGAGTGCTACAGTGCTATATGAACTTAAGCCAGGATGAACTTCAACACTTCATGAAGATGACCAAGGTCTTGTTGAGTTTGATTTTCATATCTCTAAAGGTGATGTTCTACTTCCTGATAATTCCCTCTTTAAATTATTAATTTTTAATATCTAATTATAGTTGCATTTATTGTAATGTTATCCTTCTGTCTTCTCTGTGTGCATCTCAGATGAAAGTTTTATGGCACCACCTCTGCAAACTCCCCTTAGGAAGCTGAAGGCAGCAATTATATTGCCAGTTGTCCTTCCTTTCTCAGGGTGGAACAGACCTAATCCCTTCAGCTTCCACAAAATGTGCTTTGCTCTCCAGCTCCCTTAAAAGCCTCCACTGGACACACTCCAGTCTCACAATATAGGGCTTCCAGAAAGCAAACCCTGGGGAACAATCACGTCATCCTATCTGCTGTTACATTTTTCTTAATGTACCCAGTACAAAGCTGGCCTCTATCACCATAAAGCTGCACTGCTCACTCATCTTTGGCCTTTTGCTCCTCAAACACCTCTCGCCACAGAACTGCCACAAAGTCATTAAATCCCCAGCCTATAGAATTTCATTAAATATCTCTGTCCTGACTGCAGACTTCTAAGTGTGTGTTTGTTTAACTTCTGGAAGATCTTGCCAGCTTATCCCTCCAGCTTGATTACTCCTCAGTGTCAGTCTTGTTCTCCAGGAGAGGGAGGAGTTGGGCCTGTTTAGTCTAGAGAAGGGAAGACTGAGAGGGGATCTCATTAATGCTTATAAATATCTCCAAGGTGAGTGTCAAAAGGATGGTGCCAGACTCTGTTCAGAGGTGCCAGCGAAGGGCAAGGAGCAATGGCCATAAATTAAAACACATTGAGTTCCACCTCAATGTGAAGAAGAAATTCTTTGTGTTGAGAGTGGCAGAGCACTGGAACAGTTGCCCAGAGAGGTTGGAGAGATCGCTCTCTAGAGACATTCCAAACCTACCTACTCCTATGTCACCTGCTCCAAGAGATCCTACCTTGGCAGAGGGTTTGAACTGGATGTTCTCTGGAGTTCCTTTCCAACCCTAAAAATTCTGTGATACTGTGGTTCAAGTATGGATTCTCCATATTGAATTATCACATCATTTTCTGCTGTACAATAATTGAAAAAATGTATCAAGAATGAATAGGACCCCTGAGAAAAAAAGAAAAACACAAACACGCTTTTATGTATTTTGAAACACAGAGAAAATTAATCAAACGGAGCCAGCAGAGGAACAAGACTGACTGTAAGTTAAAGAGAGACAAATGGAAATCAAAAAAGCAGTCATGACTTCTGAGCACCAAAATAAACAACCGGGACAACTCATGGAGCCTCTAGTTCTTGATGTCTTCAGATTAGGTCCAATTGTCTCTCAATGTGAACTAATTCAGCCAAATACAAATTACTGGTATTGACACAGGGAAAAGTGGATGAAATGCAATGGCCTGTAGAACACAGGAGGAGAAACTGAATTATCTAATGGACTCTTTGAGGTTAAAGCTTTTGAATTTATGAATAATGTCTGGGACAAATCTGTTGCTGAAATAATACAGATGTCTGTAATGACCCCTGCTCATTCTATCGTGTAGCTGCTTTTCTTGCCAAATGTAACCACTTAATGTTTCCAGAAAAATGGGCACCAAGGTACACATCATTCCAGGAATTTTTTGTTCCAACAAGACTGATAATATAAATATTGCATTAAATCCTTTGAGATGGATGTGGACTCATGCAGGGCAGATTAACCTTATTCTTACACTTTATGTTGATTTTTGTTTCCTATACAATCATATAAATTGCTTTGAGGGCTCCATTCCTCCACCTGTCCACTCTGGAGCCTGACTGGGAGAGCTGAGGGTGTTCACACTGAGAAGAGAAGGATCCAGGGAGAGCTCAGAGCCCCTTCCAGAGCCTAAAGGGGCTCCAGGAGAGATGGAGAGGGGACTTTTTATAAGGCACTGGAGTGACAGGACAAGGGGAAATGGTTTTAAATCAAAGGAGGGCAGATTTATACTGGATATTAGAAGGAAATTGTTCCCTGTGAGGGTGGTGAGGCCCTGGCACAGGGTGCCCAGAGAAGCTGTGGCTGCCCCTGGATCCCTGGAAGTGTCCAAGGCCAGGCTGAACAGGGCTTGGAGCAACCTGGGATAGTGGAAAGTGTCCCTGCCCATTGTAGGGGGTGGAAACTGATGGTCTTTAAGATCTCTTCCAACACAAACGCTTCTGGGACTCTTATTATTAACCAGACAGCAACCTGTAGTGAATTTTCACATCCAGCCCAATATTTAGTATTTTGCCTGAAGAAAAATTGTACAGGAATTGAAAGTATTTTTAGAGTTGCTGGACTAATTCCATATAGCCCCTTTGTGCTGCAGAAGATTTTTTAAACCTTATCTATATGAAATGTAGTTTTTATTGAAAAAAAAAAAAACAACTATTTTTAAATTTCAAATGCATTGTTCTATTTTTTGCCTGAAATCCTTCCTGGCAAGGATTTCTTCCAAGGATTTCACCCAATATTGCCACAGAATCTTCAATTTTTTCAGGATAGCATTAGGAAATTGTTGCCCCAGTTTTGTGGTCTAGAAGAGAAACTCAGTACCCCTAAAAAATAAAGGAGCCAGCCACTTGTATCTAATGTGAGAGCTACTGAAAATATAATGAAATCAAAGTGCTGATTCCTGCTTTCATAGAAGTTAATTTTAAAAAAAGTTCCTGAAAAATGTACTGCCACCAGACTATCAAGAGTTAGAAAAAGAGAGAGAGAGAGATGGGAAGAAAGAAAAAGCTGGCTCCACGAAGGGCCTTTTTGCTTACAGCTATGAGACAGTGCTGCACTTTCTCCTAATAACCTTGACCTGCTTTTCCTGGCTCAGCAGTAGCATCTGTGTCACATCGGCTTAGCATCTGTTTATCAATCCAACAGCACAAACCTGATTCCTGCTCTTATTCTCTCTACTGCTCATGATATTAAAATGACTGAATTAAACCAGCAGAATTCAAGAAAAAGGAGTCTCAGTGATGAGAACAGCTCTGTAAAAAGAATAAAGGGTGAAAAAGCTTAGAGAGGAAGGGGAAAGTCATATGTAGAAGCTCCATTTCTTTTATTTTATTTATTTAATCTCAATGCATTTAAAGGAGAAATTTGGAATGAAGACTCACTGATAAAATTTCTTGTGCAGAATTCAAGGCTACAGACTCTCAGAACAGAGAAGGCAGGAAGCATCTCAGACTTTTTTAAGAAAAGTACAGTGATGGTACAATGAAAAGTACAATGGCAAGTACAATGATGTAATAAATTACAATCTGCCTCCAGGTATAAGAGCAAAATACCAGTGAATAGGATATAGTGCTGGTCTTTAATAAACAGGGTGAAAGCTATTGGGATCTCCCCAGTCCCCCAAGGTTTACTTTGCCCCCTTTTGTTGACCACTACTGTGCTCTTTCCAGTTCTGAGACAGAACCACAGAATCATACAATATCCTGAATTGGAAGGGACTGACAAAGATTATCTGTCCCACTCCTGAATCCCAAAAATCACATCACATGTACCTGAGAGTGTTTTCTGAACAGCTCTTGAGCTCTGCCAGCCTTGGGGCCATGACCATTCCCTGGGGAGCCTGTTCAGTGCCCCACCACCCTCTGGGGAAAGAACCTTTCCCTGATACCAACATAAACCTCCCCTGACACATCTCCAGACCTTCCCATGGGTCCTATTGCTGGCCACCAGAGAGAGAAGAGAAGGCACAGAAAGCCTCAGTTAAAACTGGGGTGTCAAACAGTGCAACATTATTATTTGTGGTTTATCATTGCCATGCTTGGATCTGAATGAAATCAGAGCCCCACTGTGCTGTGCATGCACAATGTAGTGTTTATCTTCCAAACCCCCACCTGCCCAGAAACCAAGGCAACGGGAAAAGGAAGGCTAAAAGAGAGAACTGGAGAAATTCTCTGATCTGCTGGAAACAGCTTCATGAGTCTAGGGTATTGCAGACTTGAGTAAAGGTCTCATGAGTACCCAGTGTTTAAAGCATAAAACAGAATAGTAAAACAGATTTATACCAAATTAATAAAAACACACACAGTTGGGCGTATCAGCACAAATAGCCACAGCTTTGGGGTTGTGTCTCCTACAAAAAACCATATTTTTTCCAGTAGCACAGAGAACACTGAGTTCATTAATGTTGCACTGGGAAATGTTTTGGGTACACACTGTACCATCTTACATTATTCTCTGGAAATGTCCTATTTTACTTCCCTGAGAACTCTAAGATCAAAACCTGACAGTGGTGTGGCTGGACACCAGTGGCATGTAAGAAATCCTTTTACAATCACATTTATACACATTATTATTTATCCTTCCTTCAAATGTAATACTGGAAACTTTGAGCTACATCTACAGCAATGCAAGCTGAGCTGCTCCACTAGATTTTGTCCCTGCATCCACGATTTTCTGATAGTAAATAAAAATATGAAATAGATGGGAAGAAGGGATTCATTGCAGCTATACAAACTTTCAGCTATCAAAACCATATGAGTAGATCTCAGTGTGAGGTAAATACATGATTTACAGGCTAATTCACTGCTCAGGACACCTCCAGTGAAGTTTGATTAGTCAAGAGATGCGTTTGAAAGAGAAAACATATGTAAACAATTGCTGAACCTCCAAAGGTTTCCAAACTAGTCCAAAAGGATTCTTCCACAGGGAAGCAAAGTATAAAACTATTTGGACAATAGATCTGTGAAGGAGCAGACAGCCAACACTGACTTTGATCCAAATTACAGTTATTCCAGAGTTCTTCCTAATGCAACAGTGCACATGGATAAGCTATAAACTTGAGAGAGGAGCCCTTTTGCCTTTCTGTTTTTAATAGCTTTTCACTCTCTCTTCATCTTTTGTCTGAGAGCCATGCCCAAAACTCCTAGGAAAGCCCACCCAATGTCAACGAGGTTGTAGGATTTCACCTATATTTCACACAGGAAAGCTTTATCGCCCCAGGGTTATTCAGAATCTTTCCCTAGCTCATTTTTTTTTTTTTTTTTTTTTTTTTTTTTTTTTTTTTTTTTGCAAAGGCTGGGCTTGATTTGCATCAGTAGCTGTCCAGACTTCACTTCAGGATTCCTCATGCCTCAGGCTGGAGACAGAAACAGCAGGAGGTGAACAACAGGTTGGGTTTGAGATATGGCATTTATGGAAGCCTGGGTTCTATCATTACAGGATTACATTTGTGTATAAAATAGGATATAATTTTAGGAAAATGATAACCTGTGTCAGGAACAAAGCTAACTTTTATTCAGGAGGTTTTCCTGAGCAGCCAAGAAGCAGTTAAAGCAAGAGTAATATTGGCAAGAAGAAAATGTGAGAAAGACTGACCTGAGCTATATTGAACTTTATTCCACTGTTAACAAACTCGAGTGTTTAGGCAAAGTGTGTGATAATATAAAGACCCAGAGTTTATTTTTTTAACATAGTATCTGTAGAAGGAGTTTAGTAAGGTGCCAATAGCTCCCACTGATTGCAGAACCGCACGCAAATTAAAATCTCTTGCACTGAAATCTTGTTGTCTCTCTTACATATTAAAATATCTTGGTATAACCAGTTTAGGAAGGAGCAAGTAAACAAGGGAAGGTATTATGGGTACATAACAGTGGCTTTCTTACTGAACACATTTCTACAGGGAAGCACATGAGGCAAAGTGGTTCACATAACAGCCCCATTAATGTCACCTGCCCATTAGTCCTGACCTCCAGCAACAGCTTATAGAATACTTAATAATTATTACTATTATTAATAATTATAATTCTTATATCTATTTGAATCAAGAGGTAGCAAGAGGAGAAAAATAAGAGAAAGCTCATCTCTACTTGCCAGTCATGTAAAATGTTGCCTAACCAAACCAAATTCAGCAAATAGTGGTTGAGCTGCCAGACAAGCTGAAGAATGACAAGGAACAGGTACTGGGATCAAGCTAGGATTGACATGTTGGGGGACAATGGCCAGAGAAAGAGCCAGACACACTGCCAGGGGCCACGTGGGAGGTGGGACCACATTCTTGGAGATATAGGGAGACAAGGTGTGGGCTTCATCGGTTCTGTTCCATTTGGAATGGTTTTTATTTGGTATTTCTGAAAGTTTAGGAATTGGGGATCTAACCTGACTATTGATCACACAAATGTGTTATGGCTGTAGATGTTTTATCTGTTGTCTCATGAAGCCTGGCTGAGGTACTTGGGAAAGAAGGAGATGTTACAGATCAGTGACTCAAACAGTCTGAGTTGCTTCCTGAGCAACTATCCATAATGAAAATAAATAAATAAATAACAGAAGGAAATATCTTTTTAATGGGAGGCTTCAACGTGGGAGACATATGCAACCAGCAGTAAACTTCTCTTCGAATTTAAGAAAAATATAAGGATTAATTAATTACGGGCTGGCAGTTGGTCGTAGCCTAGGGACCAACTGTTATTATTAGATTGCACTCCATACAGAGAGAGGACAAGACAAACCAATAATAAATACACTTGACTCTCCAAAGTAATTCATTTCTCAAAACTGGGAAATTACAAAGAGATTTAGAAGGTAGGAAAAAAAAACCCAGAAAATAAGAATGAACATTGGGATTTTTTAAGATGAGTTTATGAAGCTGTGAGACCAAGTTGTATGAAAGTAGAACTTTGTTCAAAGGCAAAAGACATGCACTAATTAGAAATAAGAATGCAACATGTGACAACTGGAAAGAAAGAGATCCGAACACACACAGCAATATAAATTAAACATTATTAAGTGCAGAAAATTGATAAGGGAAGCTAAAGACATCAAAGAAAATCCCATGGTTAGTAGGATTAATGACAATGAACTTAATTTTTAGGAATAATTAGGAACAAACTAAATCCTACAAATAGCATAAGACCATTTAGTAATGGAAACTGCAAAACTGTTTAAACCCCACAGTGAAGGGTCAGGTCTCCATACGTTTCTGTTTATCTAATAAGGCTTGAACAATTTGCATCCTCAAAGAATTTATACACTGAGGAATGCTCTATATCCTGTAATTTTAAAAGTCATTATTAAATTAGTCTTGTGGCAACTTTTCTAGTATTTTTTCTAGGGTCAACTTCAAAGTAATCAGTCTATCCTTCTTGTCAGTTCATTTATCTCTGTTTTCAAATATATACTGATATGACACCAGCATATTTTCCTTTTCTAGAATTTCATTGTTATGCCAATATTGTTAAAATTACTATCAGTGATTGACTGTGTGATTCTGTGATAAGATTACAAGATCATTTCATAGACTGTAGGTAACCTAATATTTCAGAAGGCATTTAAAATTGCTACCACATATTTTAGCACATTAAAAAAAAAAAAAAGCTCACTAAGAACTTTAAGGAAATTCCATAACAAGAAAACAAGCATTCAATGGAACAAAAATGGACAATAAATATTAAAAACATAGGTGTGATAGAGGAATAAGAAGTGAATAAAAGCCATTTCAGATTAATTTGGTTTCTCAACAATTCCGTGATTCTGAAAATAAGCATAAAATAAATGCTGTTAAAGTATGTTAAAATCAACATTAAAATGCACAGAATGATAGGGCTAAGCAACTAGACAGATTATCCTAAGTATCTTAATAAACCAGGTTCAAAAAACCTGCATATTTTAATATGGTTGCAAGATTTGTTCATTCCCTGTTAGACCTTCTGGGATGTTGTTTATGAATGCAGAGAAATATTTAATGTTTTGTAACCATATGGGTTTTCTGAGCTGGAAGGGGCCATTACAGGCTGACCTCGGGTACAACAGGGCTATTCCAGATATTTTGCAGCCTGTGGCCCAAAATGTTGCTGTCCTTGCTAAGAACAATGTGAACACACCATTCAGGAAATCTGAAACTGATCTTTGATTGCTCAACCAACCAATTAATCAGAATCTAAAAATTAAGATTAAATAACAAAAAAAAAAGCTTCCTTTCCACCATCTCTGTTAAAAAGGATGTCAGCTCTCCAACTCTGTCTATAGGATGGATTAGCCTTAAGTAATATCAAGTACAATGCAAAGCATTCCAGTGTTTTTATCAAATGGTTCTTGTATCAACCAAAAACTTTTTGCACAATCAAATCTTTTTTTTTTTTCACTAAGAATGTTAAAATAGGATCCTGCCTCACTAGTTTAGTCCTATTCTTTTAGTTACCCTTTACTTCAATCCATGGCATTTTAGGTGATTTTTTTAACTTACCCATCAGCAACCACATTTCCCATAGGGTCAGCTGGATATCAGCATCACTTGATTTTCATCTTAGGGAGACACAGCAAATGCACACACACAAAAAAAAAGAGAACCATTGATCAAGAATGGAAGACACAGGCCACTGGTTTTGTATTGTTTTCTGAACTGGCATCACCATATTTTGTTTAGGTAGTACAGTCAGTAAAACATGAACTTCCAGGAATAGCTTCACAGTTCAGAGCACTGCCTTCTTCAGTCTCATACTTGACTGGTCCAAGAACAGGACAGTTACAAAACCTTTTCTCCTGACTCCTTGTTTGAATAGTCTCAAATGCCTCATGTCACCAAGGACCTGACCTATTCATGCCCTAAAATAGAGTATCTCCAAAGCTACCCTAATTTCCCCCATTGTACGTGTACAACGAGGAGCTTGTTCTAATGACAAGGAAAGTGTGGCTTGAAGGAATGTCCCAAATAATGTTATTTTACTTTTGCTCTTGACACCAAAAAGTGGTTTATCCAGGAACTGCTAAGCTTGCTCTTCACCATCTGGCATTAACCCACACAGAAGAAACTCCCAAGGGTATGGTTAAGCAGGTTTTCCAACTGAAAAATAGCCTCAGCAAAGACCAACATCTGGCCAAAGTATCCTGTCAGAGACCTATGCTCACTGTGCATAATAAATATGGCTCACTATTATTCTTGGTATATTTTTTTTTTTCTGTCACTGGAGATAGTAAGGGGAAGGGAAAGCAGTAGAGAGGAGAAAGGAAGACAATTGGTGTAGTAAAACACATCAGTATTTCCAGAAACTGTAAATCTAAAATGGCATAAATTTACTTCAGAACACACAATAGCAACGTTTTCTGAAAGATCTGGGAGTTTGTACTACAGCCAGAAGTTAATGTTCATGATGCTGATGTGTCATCTCTCACTGGGATATTGAAGCACACCACAAAGGTTGTGAATTATTCCTAGAGTTTTCATGGCTGAGATTGTCTTTAGTTCCTGACAGAACTGAACAAATCTGTCCATACTTTCCCGCATTTTTTAATCACTCATTCTCATCTGCTAGAAGGAGCACCTTATCTTGCAAAGGTTTTGGGAACCATCCAGCCTTAGCCATTTTACTTTCAATTCATAAGTAACACAGACAGAAAAATATCACATTTTTTCTAAATTTTTGTACTCCACATGTCTTTCTGGCCTAGAACTGACAGGGTTTATCATACTGGTCATCTGCAGTACTTGCTGATCTGTGAACAGAGAAATACAGTTTAAATATCTTGTAGTTTATTCTTATTTCCAACCAACTTAGCCCTTTCTAACACAATTAAGAGTGTGGAGTTACTTACACATCCCAAGCTCTAAGCAAGCATCTTCCCCACCCTATTTCTTCATGTGGAAAGGTCTGATCAAATAATTTACTTCTCAGTGTCTTTTCCAGCCTCTTTTTGATGACCAACTTCTAACTTATTGTAACCTTCCCACAAAAGCAATTTTCCAGGTCGTACTTTTCCCATCAGCTCAGCTCTCTCTCATAATTGTTCATTAGGAATACATTTATCAGCTCCAAAGCTTAAAACAAGATTTACTCTCCCTATAATTTATTTTCTTTTTTTTTGTTTTCTGGCACCTTTCCAGCCCTTCAACTTTCACAACCATTCTTTGAACCTTTGGTTAGCACAAGGCTTGCCACCACCATCTCATTCCTTGTCCATGACTTGCTACACTGCTTTTCCCCCAGTCCTTCCACCTGACTCCCTTGATTTCATTTTAAATCAGATTATTTCTACAGTGTAACACCAGAAAAGTGAAAAATCCTGTTTTAGTATCACCTTGTTTTGATTTTGTACGTTGAGCTTGATTCCAAAAACCCTGCCAGTCTTCCAAAATTTCCTCAAAAAGTTCCCTTCATTTTTACATCAGTCTTCTTTTTTGTGAAAAATTCTTATGTCTTTAATGTATATATCTTCTATTTATTTTCAACATCATTAGATAGGTTTGTGCAATTTTTTTGCATTATAGCTGGGTTTTGTTATTTCTAACATGAGAAGAGCATGTACAAAACCAGGGGGTTTTCCTTTTTTTTTTTTTTTTTTTTTTCTCTTAACAACCTCATACTTGGGCTTTTGGTTTACCTCTAATGGGGTACTTATTCCTCGGAGACACTGGTCAGCCAGGAGAATATTTATGTGGTAATAAAAAACTTTAACAGAGGGTTGTTTGGATCTAATAGTCTCAGGTATTTCAACACATCTTTGCTTGTCATGTGTCATGCTGAATTACATTGTGGCCTGCATGTGCAGCAACCCATAATGTAACCCACATAATATAGTTTGAAATGTAATGTAGTGGTAAGGGGCTTAAAGGGAAAAATCACTTTTTTGTGCTGGATAAAAGCTGTGGATTAAGAAAGAAAGCAGCTTCATACTATTGGGGAACTGGGAAAAATTAAATGATTGCTCAGCAACAAGCCTGCAAAGAAATCTGCAATAATGAATTAAATGATACCTGTAACGCATTACATCAATATTAATAACTTCCATTAATATTTTTTCATTTTCCAGCACAGATCATTTTTCGTCTGAGTCATCCAATGACTACTAAATGTTAATTCATGCCTGGCAAATTCTAAATGGCTTATAATTAAATACGAATGCAGAAAAGTAAATAAACACTCACAGAGGATAAATGTCTGGCTGGGACACAGGGGCAGAGACATGGAGAGTTGAAACCAGGTGTCCTGATTCTCAGGACTGAGTTTTAGTCTATTGGTAACATCTTTTGCCTCCCATCATGTGCTTATACTGATCTGTCCTGGGTTCAGGAAGGTTTTGCTGCTTTACTGAATAGTCTGGGTGTATCAAGGGGAAAAAGCAAGAGAGGGTATAACAGATTTCCATTTGAGGTAAAGGAATTACAAAGTCCTTCTGTTCTGACAGAGGATCTGATTCTCCAGGGAAATGACACTGTTTGCTTTGATGAGGGGGTGGTGGGGGAAAGAAAAAAGAAAAAAACCTGCTTTTCTTCTGGCAGAAATGGTGAAATTTCACCCTTCAGCAAGTTGGTGAAAGCTGATAGCTGTGGACACTTCTCAGCCTGGGTAGCACAACAAAAGGCTGCACCATGAGAACTGGCAGATGCAAAGAGAGAGAGAGAAAAACATTAAATTGCACTTTAGAACTGTTGGCCAGGCTGTCCAGCTCAGGGAATCTGCTCTGCCATCCTCTCTGCTTGCACAGGGCTGGTGAAAACTGGGCGAGGAGAGAACTGAGCTCATTTTTGGCAGCTGGGAATCCAGCACACGATAAAGCTGTGAACCACTGGTACTAGGGGAAGATGTGGTTTCATTAACCTAGCTCAGGTGCAGTTCTTCTTCTCTGTCTGAAACAAGAATAACATCACAGGGCAGACCAGCAAAGTCGAGCTCACCTTTGGATCTGCAAAAAAGAAGCAGGGCCATGAAACAGCTTTGGAAGTAAAGTATATACAAGCCAAGCCACAAAGAATCATGGTGGAAAATCCTATAAAAGTGCAAAATGTGTCTGTTTTAGTGTACACAAATTAACAGTGGAAAATAAGTTCAATTTTAACACTGGAAAAAGTTATATTGCATTTAGATCAAGAGTCTTCAAGTGAATAATCCCTATTGATCATGCTTCTTTTCCTTTTAAATTCATGATGAATTAAAAGATTGACATTACTATTTGATTATTACATCATAAGTACTATATAATGCAATATACTCTTTTCAAAGCAGGGCATGCAATTTGAATTGCTAATATAAAATTAAAATTAGCATTGCAGATGATTATTATTATAGTTGTTGTTGTTGTTGTTGTCGTTACTATTATTATCATCCTTATAAGAATTACTACCTTTCAAATCAAATTTCAGGATTGCCTGGCTTTGATACAAGAAAAACTTTCAAAGGTTTTTCCTTTCAGAATGGAAATGCAGGTCCCTGTTTCTGGGACTTACTAATGCAAGGCCACCATATCAGAAAAGTGGTAACCATTTTCAAAATCCTCACCAGTTGTTCAGGGGAGAACAAGCTTAATTTAGGAAAATAAGTAGCGTCCCTTGTTTCTCTCCTTTGACTAAAAGGGGGACTGGAGGAAACAGGTTCCAGTATAGCACTTATGGATCTGTTCAGTCACTTACTCACAAGCAGCTTGTGCCATCTGAGACCTCATAGATTTCCCCCCTGGCCTCCAGCTGCCACTCCAGAAGGCTGCTGGTTTCCATCAGTCCTGTGTTATATCTGTCAGTGCTGTGCAGATGTCTTGGATATCCAGAAGTGGCATGAGAAGCCCGTGTTAAGGCAGCTGAATTCTGCTACTCTAATAGGATTCAGCTTCAGATTTGGACAAAGCTCCAGATTCAGTCATTAAGCACAGGCTTCTAGTGACGTTTGAGATGCTCCAACATTCCTGAGACATCTGCACGACACTGGCAGATGTGGGAGAAACCTTACAGGAGACCCACAAGGTCTGGAGCAGAAACTGGAAGCCAAATGGAAAAACTTACAGTGCCAGAAGTGGCACAATGTGTGTAATGAAATTAATATTTTATCTAGGCAACATAGCCAACAGTCTAGTTGACTGTCCAGATGATCACAGAATCACAGAATAATTAGGGTTGGACGGAACATCTGGAGATCATCCAGTCCATCCTCCCTGCCAAGGCATGGTCACCCAAAGCACGATACTTTGGGAGCACATACAGGTAGGTTTTTACTATCTGCAGAGAGGGGGGTTCAAAACCTCCCTGGGCAGACAGAGGTGTCTGCTCCAAGATGAGATTATTACCTGCCCCAGCTCAGTTGGCTGTACTGATAAGATTTCCCTTGTTTTAATGGGAACATCCGTTCCCAGCTCTTGTAAAGGCACTGTTTGACAGATGTGACTTTGAAACTGAATTGAAGCTCAGTGTTTGCTGGATGAATCTTCTCTTCAGAGTTTAGAAGTGAGCATCTCTACTGTGAAGTCCCCACTATTTCCACTGGTCTCTCATTCAGTCATACATAAATAACATGGAACGGGAGGACATGTTTGGTCAGATCAGAAGAGGACTTTTCTTTGGACTCTTGCAGATTCATAGAATCACAGAATGGCTTGGGTTGGAAGGGATTTGAAAGATCATCCAATTGCAACCCCCTGCCATGGCCCAGGACACCTTCCACTAGACCAGGTTGCTTCAAGCTCCACCCCACCTCTCTTTGAGAGTTTCCAGGGATTGATTATCCAAAATTTCTCTGAGCCACCTGTGCCAGGGCCTCACCACCATCGCAGGGAAGAGTTTTTTCCTAATATCCAATCTAAACTCTGTCAGTTTGAAACCATTCCCCCTTGTTCTGTCAGTCCAGGCCCTTATAATCAGTCTCTCTCCATCTTTCTTGTCCTCTCCCTTCAGCTACTGGGAGACCAAATTAGGTCACGAAGCTGAATAATCCCAATTCTTTTTAGCCTTTCCTCATAGGAGAGGTGCCCCACCCCTTTAATCATCTGACTCTCTTCTGGACTCATTTCAACAGCCCAAAGTGTTCTCTGTGCTGGGGATCCCAGAGCTGAATGCTGGGGTCTCACAAGAATGGAGGAGAGGGACAAATCTACACCTTTAGGGCTCAGCAGAGCTCTCCTCTCTAGCAGATTCTGCATATCCCACTTTATGCTCCTGTAGTTAATGCTGTCACTTGAGTCCACGTGAGGCTTTTCTTCAGAGTATCTACAATAGACTGAAGGTGTTTCTCTGAGAGAAGAGGTAAGAAGACTTGTATAGACATTCCTGGTAAAATTTTATTCTCCCCAGGAAATGTCACATCTTGATGATCGTCAGTGCCTTTCAAAGCTTTCTATCTCTGCACTTAGTAGGCAGGATGTCTGTGTCTGTCCTTCTGCAAAGATTATACTTGGGGCAGATTTGAGATTAATTTAACTTCCTCAAAAAATCACTAACCTGACTGAAGCAACTTTTTTTAAAGCTTTTTCAGATTCCTGATGGGGTCTGTGGGCAGGTTGTGTCCATGGGAAATTTGGTCTCAAGGAGCTGAGCTTCAGTAACACACATGGCAAACAACTCCTCCAAGACCTCACTCTGCACATATGTAGCCAATGAAATTTTAATATTGAATAAAGGAATCACTTTGAAATTCCATCTACATAGCCTTTTCCTTCCTTTACATCATTTCAGGGGTAACACAATAGCCAAGTAATGCAAAAATAACAAAAATAACTCTAACAAGCTATGCTTGATTCCTCTGCAGCACAGCCTATAAGGGCAATCTTTTCTTTCTTTTAATAATGCTTTTATTGCACAAATTTAACAGAATTATGCCCTAATTATACTGGATTTTTTTTTATTTGCCACTGGGAGGAAATATAGCAGATGAAGCTCTTTGACAGTACATGGTTCATGCAGCTGTATTAAATATTTCCAAGTGCTGTCTTTATGGTTGTTAACAAGTCAGGACCAGACACGCTTGCATTTTCTGAGTGCCTTTGAGGATGGCATGGATTATACTTGTATTTTTATTAGAGCTGCTCAACTCATTCACTGAGAAATAATGTCTGACAGTGTTTTCAAAACTGGCATCTGTAACTCAAAAAGAGGTAAACAAATTCCTAAAACCAGGCAAGCTGCATTGCACAGAGCCACAGAGCTAGGGGTCTAGGAGCTAGTTGTTTCTGTCTAGTCAAGACCACTTTATTTGGAATCAACACATGAAAATAAGCAATTAGTGGAGCATGTCTTTTCTCCGTAGTAGACAAGTCACCAAATGGGTTCTTCAAAGATCCTTATTTCTTTCTATCAGTTTTAAACAGTCTGGGGTGACTATTTCATGGAAATCTAATTTTTGACATGTAAATTTGGATGAGATGAATCCTAAAAAAAAAAAAAAAAAAAAAAAAAGCTCAAGAAAAAAAAAAACAAAACAAACAAACAAAAAAACCCTTTAATTACAGCTGGATTAGCAGGCAGGGTAAAGAAAAGCCAGTCAAATGTCAAGTCTCCCAACCTGAGTTGCTTCTGCACCTTCCTTCTCCCAGCCTACAGTCTGAGCGGTTCATTCCTGTCCTGCTGCAGTCAGTGCATGCAGATTATCCCCCCACAGATCATGTTACAAGCTGGCAACCTGGCGAGTCTAGATTTGGAATCACTTTGGCCTTGTGATATTTGGAGTGTCAAGTGTGAAGCAGGTGCTTGATTTGAATAAAATTGTGATCATGCACGTTAACCCACACCAAAGCAAATAAAACAAAGTTGTTACCCGAAACCAAAGACACCCAAAGTAACTGGTTTTCAAATGTAGGTTTTCAAAAGACATAGCTTATATCATCAGCTCATTCCATTGGTGTAAATCCAGAATAACTTGAATAGTTCCACTGATGAAACAGGTGCTGGGTCTTGGACTGCTGGCAAATCCAGTAGTGCAGGTTCCAATTACTGATTATTGATGAGTCTCAATAAAGTTTTAAATATTCAAATGTTTTTTCTATATTTCCAAAAGACGTCTCACCAAACAATTTACATTGAAAAGGTACTTCTGATTTCTTTTCTCTCTTTGGCTAGATGGTCCATCAACAAGAGTTTACACTTCATCATCCTTGGGAAATGTTTGTAACACTGTCCTTGTAGCACAAAATGACCTGGAAGAGATCCAAACAAAATCTCATTTAGAAACTGTCCAGTGATTTTGATTTTCTTCCTAGTGATGGTTAGGCTAGAATAGGAACAAGAGATGGATAAAATCAGCCAGTTAATATCAGTTCTCAGGTTCCCAGTTCTGCCCGTGAATATTTTCCTTCTTGTGGGTTGAAGAGTGTTCAGCTGCCAGAGAAAACAAGGTAGGTGGCAATTCATAGAATCACAGAATCATTAAGTTTAGAAAAGACCTCTAAGATCATTGTGCCCAGCCACCAAACCAGCAAGGCCCACATCTAAATCCCTAGGAATAAATTTAAAGTGACAAAAATCTAAAAGATCACAAGCGTAATACCTGTATAATGTTTGCAATGAATTATATTTTTTTGCTAAAACTGGCAAGTTACCAATAATGATCGTTTTGGTTTTCTTTTTGGTTTTTTTTAGAATTTATGAGGAAATAAGAAATTTTGTGAGGACTGTGGAGAACCAGAAGTCCACATGCCTAGTCAAAAATACAGAATAAAATAATTCCGTGTGAAAAAAGATGCCTCATACAGACCAGCTAGACCAAAGAAGAATGTTCTTTTGGTGCTGCATTTACTCTGCAAGGCTTTGACTTCAATTCCCATCTCTACCTTATAATTTCTGTGTGACTTGGTTAAAACTTTTGTCTTCCCTTTATTTTTGATTTTTCATATTTACGATGGGAAAAATAATAGCTCTTTTCCCCATGAGGGGTTGTATTGCTCATTATTGTTTGAAAAACGTCTTTTGGGGATGTTTTAAGCAGAATCATAGATCTCTTGAGGCCAAAGTGACCTCCCCAAGTCCCTCCTGGCCCAATTTCCTAAGCCTCCGTGATTGCTTTCTAGACACTGCAGCAATAGGGAGCATGTGATGACCTAGACAGAAACTTTTAAATGACTCAACCAACAGAGCATCTGTGGGTACCTCTGGGACTCTCTCTCACAAATGATCTAACAGACACTTGAGAAGTTTGTCAAGATATCCAACCTCATTTTGCTTTTGCTCAATTTCATCTTGTTGCCCCCAGTTATGAATCCATGAGCCACCCTCAAGGATCCTTGTCCCTCCTCGCTGCATGAATCCTTCAAGTGCTCGCGGAACTGCCAACGTCTTCCCACAACACAGTTGGGGACAGCAGGGACAGGCACCTCTTTGGAGCCCCCGAGCACTCAGGAAGAAAGCACACTGCCTGCAGAGATGCCCATGTGGATTTTCTATATTAGAGCAGTGAGCACCTGAGGAGAAACCCACCTGGTGAGTGAGCTTGCATTCATTAAAAAAAAAAAAAAAGAAGAAAGAAAAAAACATCAAATGGTGTTTGACTTGCAATCTTAATTCAAGCACTTAATTAAAGCCAACAGAGGATTCTAAAGTGAGGAGAAAAATTAGAGCAACAACTTTTTAATTATGCTGTAGGCATTTTCTCTCTTCCTTATTCTTCCTCCAAAAATCAAACAACTCCTCCTCTAAACACACATTTAGACAAAGACAATAGAACAATATTATTATGGGATACAGCTTGCTTAGTGCTTAGCAAGCAAGTACTGCAAGTTGTCTGCACAAATCCGTGACCTAAATAGCACAGTCACCCCTTACCAGGGATCCCCAGGTCGTGGGAACAGAGCAGAAGAAGGGACAGGATCCAGCTTAAACTGCAGCTCCTTCCAGGAACCTCTACCAAGTGGAGAATCTGCCCGGTAATGCAGAAGTGTTATTCTTCCAGTGGTACACCAAACTGCTCCCTGCCTTCAGACAGTGGGAGAAATGGAGGCTCCTGGTCTTCATCTCCTTCCTGTCCTCATCTCCTGGAGCAACACAGCTCCAGCCTGTCTACATCTAGGAGCTGAAACTGCATCACCCACTCTTGTTCTGCAGTATTACTGGCTGCATTAAAAAATATTTTGCCTTTACAGACAGCAGGTGATTTTATATTTCTTGGGATGGGTAAGGGAATGTTTCTGTGGACATGGGCAAACTTTAGAAGGTCCTACTTTATGGAACTATAAAGGCTGCTTCCAGAACCCCACAAAGGTTGTGCATCCTTTTAGCTCTTCTTAGGATTGAGTCATGGTACTAGAACAAGAAAAACAGTTTGAGTAATTCTGTCTCCAACCAAACCCCTTTGAGGATTTTTACTCTTTCCTGAAGAGATGGAATTTGACCCACAGAAATCATGGCAAAGTTTTGAGGCTCTTATTTTCATAACAGAATTCTGTGAAGCTCAAAGATCCTTGCATGGGTGTGACCTCTGCCAACTCCTATTCTCCCAGGCAATGCCCCAGCAGGTTTCATGAGTAAGCCAGGACAGTCCTAGGAACATCCAGTTTTATTTGGAGAAACTTTTATCAAATCTGGAATGTAAAAAAATGTAATAATAATGATCTTCACAATCATGTGAGTCAAACAGTTTTTCCTTTTCTGATTTATTTTGCTTAATATCTTTTAAAAAAACAGGAGAGCCCAATGAAGTCCCAGTTGGAATCATTCCTCTGTGCTCTATAAGCCTCTTTGACATTTCACAAAATATTTGATTGCTCTCTTTTAACTACTCACCTGTAATCATCCTGTCCCTATTACTGTCTATTGTCTCATTTATTTAAATATCAAGAATGCTATTTTTCTGAGAAAGAACTTCTGGATTTGGATTGCGGCATTTTGCTCTCACTGGGTTGTACTTATATCTGAAAGGATGGGGACAGGAAAAAAAAAAAGAAGGAGATGTAGAGACATCAGTAAAACATGTGCTACTAATATGACCTTCTCTCCAAATAGTGAGATGGTCTAGATACTACAAAATAAATACAAATAAATATTTGTTTTACAAACTACCTAAAAGGTTTTCAATCTAAAATTTAAAAGAAAATGCCAAAAAGAATCAAACAACCCTGATAAATATCCCATTGACTAGATAGTTCAGTAGGCCAACACTTTCTCATTTCCAAGTCTATCGCTCAAAATCTTCTAGCTGTGTAACATATTTTTGAATTTACCTTCTTTATGTTTTTTAATGTTGTTTTGGAGGAGACTCAGGATCCAGGATGAATCATTTTCTATCCTTTTCCAATAAACTTTAAATAGAGTTAAACTTTAAATAGACTGCACAGACCTTATGCTGCAACTTCAACACCACTGACTGGCTATTAGCTGCTTTCTCACTCTCATTAGCATGGTAGAAAGGCAACCTCAACAGTCTCCTTTCTTTTTTTATGGTCTTTGTCATTAGAATTACAAATATGGAGCATCCCTTAAAATACCATGATCATTTACATTTGTAAACATGGGAAAGTCATTGAGAACAAGGAGACAGTATAAAACATACTGAGCCTTACTCTGAAAAACCATCAAATACCTCCTGAGAAATTGTAAGCGTTTCCTTTTTTTTTTTTTTGTAATGTTAATATCAGAAATATTTTCTTGGGATGAAGCTATGCCCAGAGTTGACTTATAAGATGTTAAATTTAGTCTTGTGGATGTGATTCACAAAAATATCTGAGAGATATATAAGTGTATTCCTAGTCAAATCAGTGGTAAAAAGCTCAGTCAGAAAAGGATAATACTGAGTATTTTTGGAAACTTTCATTCAGTGCTTTCAGGGTGCTTTGACACATCATCCTACCCAGCTTTTTAAGTGAGCCTAACAATTATCTGCCACGAACCATTAATGAATCTATTCACTCAATAGCTCATGACCATGAAACAAATGTACTTTTTCTGCTTTACACAACCACTCCAGAGCTAAGGAAAGGTATAAAACTGTCTGCCTGTGAGACTGATGCCCTTATTTAATCACAGAACATGGGAAGCATTTGCAATCATCTTTCCCACATTGTCCAAAATATTACATTTATATCCTGGTGCTTAGGATCAAAGAATATCTCAGTTCCTTGCCCTCATATCTTCATTCATTCTTTGGCTTTGTAGATGGGCGTGCCAGAAAGGGCCCCTCATATTCCCAGTCACAGGGATTATTTTTGTCATATCAACTTTTGTCCAGAAGATACTAAAATAAGAATGCTTATTTATTCCATGCACAAGTTAGGCATCACCCTCACCCTCCCCTGATCTGATTTTTCAAATAATTTTCAGTAAATAAATTATGGAGAGCTTTGCAACAAGATTAACTTGGGAACAGCACTTAAAAGAGAATATATCTTTTCCCTGCTAACCCTTATCTTGCTGAACGATCATAATGGTATGGGAAGTGAAAAGATAGGATTACCAATGCTGAAAAGTAAGAAAGTGCCTGTCGCACTAATCTGAAAGTATTTGGATTATTATGTGGATTACTTTTGTAAACTTGTGTGCACTGAGCTGGCGACAGTGCTGTGCGTTTATACCCAAGGCAAATGAATAAAACCCCAGGCATAAGCAAGTGTGCACACACTGCTGCTGGAATTAGAGTGAATTTCTTCCACAGGAATCAGAGAGGTACTGCTGAATGCTGAGAAAAAAAAAGCGTCTTAGGTGCCTAATAACGTTAAACACAAAAAACAGATGAAAGGGAAAGTACATCTCCAAGCTGAAGACCCCAGACATGAGGTAGATGCTGCTCTGTTCTCGTGTTGATGATATTTAAGAGGACTGAAAAACTTTGGAATCTTACAGCAAAGCTGAGATTTCCACATTTCCTTTTTCACCCTGGAAACTGTAGAAAGTTGAGCAGGGCCCTTTGAGCAGGGCTTTGACTGTAATACTCAGGGGAAAAAATAAGGTAGATTCAAATTTTCTTTTATATCCTTTAGGAATAAAAGGTGCCTTCATCACAACCTATGGATAGTGCACATACGATTATCCTGAAATTATGAACCTGAACCACACTTTGGCCATACAAAAGTAATTTTTCCAGTTGTCTTTGTTATTTTATCAATGTATGCTAATTTCTTACTTTTAACCAACTCTATCTTTGGTACTTTCATGCTCTATTTTCCTCTCTCCTCACTGTCTTCTTCTTATGGGAAAAAATTTCAGATGACATCTCCAGCCACTTTTTCTTTCTTGTGCTGCAGGATAAACTTCTCACTCCCACTGGAAAGAACTGGCACGTGGGATGCTGATGTCCCATGGTTGTTCTGCTGTGTCTTTCGGTAACCCTCAGTGACTTCCCTGCTTCACCTGTGTATTTTCAATCCTTCCACAAACATGCTTATTAATATCCTCCTGTTCCCTACAGTTTTTCACAGCTGTCCCCAGGAACAAACAAACAAACAAACAAACAAAACAAAACAAAAAACAAAACAAAACAAAACAAAATAGGAAAGCCAATTTCCAGACAGATTTGACTTTGCCTCTAGGATATTCCAAACTTGCTAATCTCAGAAAAGAAATTCAAACACATTTCACCTTCTTTTTGTTGTCTGCATTGCACTTCCAAATTTCTTCCTGTACATTTCCCTTCCTTTCGATGGGGAAAAAAAACCAGTTTTAAGGGTGTGATTACATTACTCACTTTCTAAGGATGCAAATAATCTCACACCAGGGGTCTCCTCCCTCCTTCCATTATAAGGGATCTAATCAAATCCAACACAGACTTCTGCATGATAGACATCTGAATTATAGCCATCTACACTTAGCTGAATGTCACACTACACCTGACCAACATGAGCAATTGATCTGTTCAAACGCCCCAGGCAACTAATAGGGGACATTCTCCTAGGTAAATTCATTACTCCTAGCAAGACAAAATTCATCTTATTTTCAAAGACTAATATCATGGTATAAAACTGAAGACCAAGTTTCACTGAGACATCATTAGAGACTTGGCGAAGTTTTGTTTGGAATTTTAACCTCAGTGCTTTGACTCCATAACACTGAACAGATTGTGAACCTCTGCAATTGAAGACAATTGTTATCACATCATTTACCTGCAGGTTAGCATGGTAATATAAGATATAAAGGGAAGTCAGTACACCCCTTTTCTTCATCAAAATTTAACCAAAGAAGCTCACTCACAGTGCAACCTCAGGATGTTGGGCTGCAGAAGAAAACTCTGGAGGAAAACAGCTCTGGAAAACAGCTGTGAGAGGGACTGCCACTGAGCAAAACCAGCCCAAGCATATTTGTATTCATCTCTCTCTTCTTTACATTTCAGTTTTGACTTCTTTAAACTTTCCTGAAAATAGTCTGAAGTTCTAGCAATGTCCTTGGAGAAATACCTTGCCTGAAAGAAACGTTTGGTTAATATTACAGTGGAAAACAAACAATTCTAGCTGCTGCCATGTTTCCCTGAATCCCTCTTCTGCTATTAAGCAATAGTCTCAGTTCAGCAAAGAAAGGGATGATCAGGTTTTTTGCTGGTGAGGGTGTTGTTTATCATTATTTAAATTAGTTTTATATTTCTAGAAGTAGCCAGATTAATATTTTCACTGTCTTGCCATTTTGTGGAACAGGGATAAAGTATGACAGAGCCAATCTGCTTTGCTCAACCAGTCTGGCCCTGCCTGGACAGGATTTTATGTGTTGGTGCTTTACACAGCTTTTTTTTCCCTAAACTACTGAAACTCTCACAAGTAATTGTTTCCCTTGTCTGTTCCATTGTCTCTATTACTTTCTTTTTTGGATCACATTTTCAAGTTTCCACCTCTCCTGAGTTTAACCTTCTCATTGTCTCTCTCTACAACTCTCTGAAAGGAGTTTGCAGCCAAGTGGGTGTCACACCCTTCTCCCAGGCTACCAGGGCCAGAGGAAATGGCCTCAGGCTGCACTGCGGGAGGTTCAGGTTGGACATGAAATAATGTCTTCATGGAAAGGGTAGTCAGGGATTGGAATGGGCTGCCCAGGGACGTGATGGAGTCACCATCCCTGGAGGTGTCACTGGACATGGCACTTAAGTGTTCTGGACAGGGGGACAAGGCGAGGATTAGTCACAGGCTGGACTTGATGATCTTGGAGATCTTTTTCAGCCTTGATGAATGTATGATTCAAAGATAAACCACTCCACAATTAGACCTCCGTTCTGAGAGGCTAAAATCTTTCTCTTTCATAAACAGATGGGAGGATCAAGCCCAAATATCCCAACTCACCCAAATATCCTGACTCACCAACAAGGTGTACATGTATACCAGTGAACTAAATCATTTCAGGTGCTGCTTTCTGGCCAACCACACGAGCTGGTCACTTCCATACCATGACACTCTCATAGCCTAAAATCAAGGTGGCTGCATGCAACCTGCTTGTTAGGAATACTGTCAGGCCCACCCCAGAATATGAACTGTGTCCAGGAATTGCTAAAACTTATGATTTTTCATGAAAATAAAAACTGCACTGGGGCCCATAATGAGTTCTGGTGCCTGAATCTGAGTTTGCGGATGAGGACATTTTCAACCTGATACTTAATTTTTAATTTAGCCCAAAACCTTTTTTTATTCCTTTTTTTTTTTTTTTGATGGCTTAGTCAAACTCTCCTTTTGCCTGCAGTCAGTCAGAAAAGAAAGGAAAAAAATGAAAGTCAACTTGGCTTAACCACAGATATCAGCATGATTTGAAGAAAACAAACATAACCAGGGAACATAGGAGGGCTTCATATGCCTTTTAAATTGTTCTTTGCCAAGACCATCATATTGCAATCAGTGAATAACATAATTCTTATAATGCCTCCTATTTCATCCTTAGTTATTTTTTCTTTTTCCTGATCTGACTGAAATAAAACCTGGAACAATTGGCTTCAGCAGGGCAAAGTCTGGTAGGAAGAGTGCACTATAAATACAGTGTAGAAAGATAAAGCTATTGCCTTTATTTGACAAGCTAACTGTTCCCCAAGCACTCATCCACCAGCCTTATAAAAGGAAATGTAGTTACTGAGGTCCAAATTCACCGTTGGCTTAAGTGTGTGCAATTCCACTGAAGTCAACACAATTGTATCTCTTTACTTTCATGGTGAATTGGGACCCAGGCCTTTACTGAAGTAATAAAAGGTCAGTCAAACATACAGGCAAGGGACCAAAGCTGTGGCTTTGCTTGAAGTTCTTGGCACAGGTGATAGTGTCAGTTTGCAAAACAGCTGACCAGATGATGAAAGAATAATCATTGGGGTATATCAGCAAGTTATAGAGGTTTAGGGGCACATTATCTCAGCAGTCATGATAAATAATCACGTATTTTCACCTTGTGTAAACGCAGACAAATATCTTTTTAGTTTATCTTATGCTGGAACAGAAGTAAGGCAAAAAACTAATGAGGTTGAATACCTTCAAGATATCATGGAATATTTGCATTAAAAGACAAAATTAGTCTGATACTAATGAGTTTCTTGTTCCATTACATATACCTCCTTCTGAAGGCATTAGTTAGAACTGAAAGCCTCCATTGGCTCGTGAGAGCAGAACAATTTGTCTCACAGTCGCTGTCACATTTGGGAAGCTCAGACAATATCCACAGCTTTGGCTCACCAGTCACATCTAAAGTAGCAGGAGTCATAGAATATAGACAGAAAATAATGATGAGTCCCACCAGCTGGATATAACTTGATCTCATGGTCCCAGGATCTCGTTTACTCATATTGTTACACTGCTTAGGTTAGCACAACAGGACATCAACCAGGATTCACATTGTCTAAGTTGAGAGTGCAGTTAGGAAACTAGTTTAAACAGCTTGTTTAAACTAAGGATCTCTCTTTAGTCAATGGAGACTGTATAATTAGTAAAAGCAATTACCATCCTGATAGCAATTCTCCACAGCAAAGAGATTTGTGTGTTGCCTGTAGCACAAATGGAAGATGATGTGCATGCAGGAGGACTTTGGAGGGCAATGCAGGGGGTGACCCACAGAGTCAAGAGAAAACCACCAATGACCAATAACAATGATGTAAATACATTATAAACCAATCTTACAGCAGTGAACCTACCTCATCGTTCTGTTATTCAGTATCTCACCCACATTTCTGGATCACAGCCTGAGATACCAGAAGAGGCAACATAAAGAAAATTACAATTGTGCAACAGAAGAAAGCAACAAGGAAACAAATAAAACTGCAATGATAAGGAAGTTTTCAGAATGTACCAAATTTATATTTCCTGAGAAATAGAAAATTTTTATCAAGACTGAATAAAGTGGATTGAATTAATTCAGAAGTTAGATGGTTGAGGATACTGGTTTATAGTAGGTAGTAAGTTCACAATGGGTAGTAAACCTATTAACCCCAGGTACCACAACCACTGAGGATTAAGGATGACAGATCTTATATAATGTTGAGGATCTCTCAGTCCATGTCCTCAGACTCTCATACTTCAGAGAAGGTTGGGAACATGATCTGAGAGCTCACCTCTACAACAGAGAAGAGCGTTAATCACAAATCAGAGAACTATCAAAGGGCAGGAGCACTTCTACAGAGACAGGCTGGGAGAGTTGTTCAGCCTGGAGAAGTGAAGACTTTGGGACAACCTCATTGCAGCCTTCCAGTACTTGAATGGGGCTTTTAAGAGAGGCTGAGAGACTTTTCACATGGCCAGTGACAGGACAAGGGGGAATGGGTTTAAAACCATTATCTCTCATAAAAGATGACAGATTTATATTAGATGTTAGCAATAAGTGCTTTACTCAAAGGGTGGTGAGGCTCTGCAACATGTTGCCCAGAGAAGTTGTCTATATCCCATATCCCATCCCTGTAAGTGTCCAAGACTGGGTTGGATGGGGCTTGGAGCAACCTGGGAAAGTAGAAGGTGTCCCTTCCCATGGCAGGGGAATGGAACAAGATGAGCTTTAAGGTCTCTTCCAACACAAACCATTCTGTGAGTCTGTGTTTGTTTAATCCATTCTTAAAACACTTTACTGGTGGGAGATTCCACCACCTGCCCAGGTAGAGCTAGTCTACAGGTAGAAAGTTTAACTAATTACTAACCTGAATCTTCCTTGCTATGGTTTAAGCCCATTGATTCCCATTCTGTCCTCAGTGGACATAGAGCGCATTTCCTTCATTTTTACAACAAATTTTTCCTTGGCTACTACCTGCTTTCCTCTCTTCTATTTTCTTTGGTCAAAAAATTAAAAGTAATCCTAAAATAAGAGTATAAAATACTTAATATAGTCCCTGATTCCACAGGCCTTATAATAAGTAGATTATTTACGAAAGTAAAACTTGCATATGTGAGATTTTGAAGCCGTGTGCCTACTTTAAATGTATATTTTTAATTTTCCTTTGGGATTGTTTGAGTTGTGAGGCTTGCTTTAAAAATATTCAGGTCAACCTGTCTTTTCCTCCAACTCTCAAAGGGTTAAGCCCCTGGCTGATACTGGCTGATAATTCCCTTTGCAAGTCAGATCCCTCATTGCATCTAGAATCCTTAGAAGAGGACATATTTCATTTTTTAACTGGAGCATATCTAATGATCCAGGGGAAAGCCCTGTCTCGTAACATTTGATGCAGCCTCAGACAAGAAGAGCAAGGTGGCATCAGCCTCTTCCTATATAGTCATGAGCCAAGGAGCTGCACCAGTGTACAAGTGACATGCAGAACACATGCATCAAAGTAGCAGCTCAATCTGTACGGCAAATAACCCTCTTTGGTGGCTCAGCATGGTTGCTGGCCCTGAGCTGTACTTCCAGTAATTGACATAGTTGCCCAATGCTAGAAAACAAACTCAGAAACTATTCTCATTAGACGTCCCCCTGGTTTGCTACTCCTTTATTGTAAAACCCAAACACAGAGCTTCCTACCAGCGTGGTTCTGTTTTTAATTAGTTCTGATGGCACTGGGCGAAGCGCCAAGGAAAAAAATGAACTTCCTGTGATTGAGGCTTGTTGCTCAGTATGTTGCTTCCTCCACACAGAGATTGTTTTCACAACATTTTCTGAAAAGGAGCTTCTGACAGAAATAACATAAGTTTTTACTGCATTTGATTTTTATTATTTTTTATTCTGTCTTCCATGTTTATAAAAGGTGGCTCAAAGTCAAGTTTCCCTAAAGTTACTGTGTCATTATTTTGCCTTTGTGTGACTCAGCTGATTAAAGATAGCCTAGAAAATTAATTTTTTAATAGAATAAGCAGAGGCTCCTGTTAAAAAATTTAAGACCAAGGACTTTTTAATGGCTTAAATAAATTAATTTGGATATGCTAAGGCATGGGGTGGGGAGGGACTTGAGGCTCATATTCAACAGCATAAATTGTCACAGTGTGAGTATGAGCGAGGGAAATAGCAGATAAATGTGATTCAAAAGCAGAATTATATCTCCATGTGAGAATGTGATGAGTCCTAGCAGTCTCCTTCGTTTCTTCTTACAAGGCTTTTCAAGTTAATTTGATATGAAAAGCTCAAACACGATACAAATACTCTGTTCCAGTGAACTGTAGGTGGGATTGACAGGCAGACACCTACATCTAAGGATCTCAGAAAGGCATGTGTGTGTTTGTGATGTCCCTGATTTGAGTCAGACAAGATGAAAAACCAGTTGATGCCATCAGTGGAGTCCAGAGAGCAGCTGACCTGACCAAATGCAGGTAGGTATTTCCTGAGCGAGCTGAATTGCTTTCCAGGCTCCATTGACTTGTCTGGGCAGGATCTCCGCTAATCATGATGGGTTAGACAGCAAGAGCAGATGAACACATCCAAATTTCAGATTCTTGACTGCAGACCTACATAGGAGTAGTCATCTGCCTTCAGGTGTGTGTAACTGCTCTCCAGACTCCCATTGACAACACTGATAAGTGCTTGATTAACCGCACACA
Source organism: Cinclus cinclus (assembly GCF_963662255.1). NCBI lineage: Eukaryota > Metazoa > Chordata > Aves > Passeriformes > Cinclidae > Cinclus > Cinclus cinclus. Next base: position 4,189,548 of record NC_085048.1, read on the forward strand.
CGCACGTGTCCAGGGCTGTCTGAGATGCCCCCAAGCCTCATCCTGCATCCAGCTGTCTCTCTAGAAAGGTGTGGCTCTCCTGTAAGTCCAGGGTTATATCTATCAATCCCATATGCGTGTCTCACAGGCCCTTGAATGTCTCGGGTGGGCACCAAGAAACTGTGTCAAGTCAGAACTGAGCTCTCAATTTTCAGTGACAGCAATGACAGTTTGGGCACCAAGTGCACACACAAATTCCCATGCTACAATTAGCAGAATTAGACAGCTGCAACAGGGGAGGAATCTCACCTGCCATGCAACTTTCCTTGGATTAATGTTACTTTACTTGATACACTGGTAATTCTTTCATGACTAATTCTGTGCTTTATAAATTTCATATTAAAAGATGGTTTAGGAGAAAAGAGATAAACTCATCCTGAAAGCTTCTTGAACCTGGTTTGTGCAGTTGGATGTCAGCTATGACAGCCTGCTTGCCATTGCTCAACTGTTTTGTAGCAGACTCATTTCTACATGTATATAAAAGATAAAAGAAGCAATCCAGCCAATTAAATTATAGCGTCAATCAAGTCCAAATAAAAACAGAAACAGTGGTTTTCTTTATCTTTGCACTTCTGGAATTACTTGTTTTACTTTTTTAAAAAGTGGTATGAAGTGCATCAAAGAAGATTAGTGTATAAGGACCACTCTGATGGCATTTGAAAGCACATGCCAAATTTCAGAAATGACCACTACTACAGTGGGTATAAAATGGCATCTGTAGACCATGCAAATAACTGTAGCACAAAACAAGATAATTTATCTTAATAATATTCTTTAGTCCTGCTTAAATTTATTTGATTAATTAATTTTTAGATAAAAGACAATCTCTCTGAAATACAACCATAAATACAGATTATAATCGCCTCTTCAAGTAAATTTTCTTCTCTGCTCAAAAAAGTATGAAAGGATGTTGAGACAGGTAGGAAAAGGTAGAAAATTCTAACAAAAACTAATAAATGAAAAGATTCTGGTGATTCCTGAGCCATGGACCACCAGAAGCTGGAAAAACTACCTAGGAATGAGGGCCATGTACTTGGCACATTATACAAGTCCTTAAGTACCCTTTCTTGAGCTCAGTCAAACACAGGACATTTGACCAGCAGATCCTCTTTGCATTCAGCCCATACTGAGCTGATATTTTCCTCATGTTCCTTGGGAATACTTCCTTACCTGATTTTGAGCAATAGCAGCTATGTCTGAGATGATGTTTCACTGCTGCTTTTGGTTGTCCTGAAAATATTGCCAGTCAGGATGGAATGGAAAACTAAATTCCTTCATCTCAGAGCACTGATTTTGGATTCTAGAGAAGTTTAAGAAGATGCAGAGTCTTGAGAGAAATTTCTATGAGAAGATTTTTATGTGCTTCAATATTCCAGGGCCTACAAACACCAATACAATTGGTCTACCAACCATATTACAAAATGTGGTTCCACCTACTATCCTTATACAAAAGCATGGGCTTGGCTTCCAGCCACTCTTAAGGAAGAAAATTTGAGGACACAGAATCACAGAATTGTTGAGATTGGAACATCTGGAGATCATCTTGTCCCATACTTCTGTTCAAGCAGTCACCTACAGCAGGCTGCATACTACCAAAATCACAGGAAAGCTAGATAGCTCTGGTTGAGAGCAGTAATGGGACACATTGGTATTTCACACCCAAGGCCAGACCTTGCAGAAGTCACAAGTCATAGAATGAAGTTGCTTCTGGACTCAACATCAGCAAGTGGGTTTGTCTTGGCACGGGCATTAAGGTGTAACTAAAAACAGATGCTAGGCCAGCTGCTCTTTTCATAGTTTCATTCATTTATGGGTAAAAGTAAGGAAACTCTCTGGGGTTGGAAAATGTAACCTGAGTCCTACCTGGGAAAACAAATGCAAACTAATCAGGATACCGATACCTTATTGATCTCAAAAGCTGTTGGTCCTGTGTCTGGGCAACTGAACTGAGTCCAGAGGGTTCCCAAAATCACAGAACAGTAGAGTTTGGAAGGGATGCCTCCACATCATCTAACCCATGGCCCTTGCACAGAGCATGGTCAGCTTGAACAGTGCTGTGTCCAGTCAGCTTCTGGGTCTGCTGTCTGCTTTTGTCTTATTTGCCCTCACCCAGGAACCTTCTCTCCTCCAACCCAAATAATCCCACTCTATTCCTCTGTGTGAGAAGTTAAAGAGAAGTTTATGAGTTCATATCTCATTATGTCCCATAAGTACATCTCGAGTTTGGTCTAAATTTGAGATCCAGACAATGATGAATGGGACACACCAAGGTCCTGCTGTGCAGTACTCACCCATGAGCCTGGTTTTCACTCCCAGTACCACCCTGGCCATTATTTACCATTCCTTAATGTTGTGAAATGGTTTCTCAGTTTTACCTAAACTGTAGCTCCAGTAAGAAATCAGGCATAATGGTATTTAAAGAGCAGAAGACTCCAGCGAAGACTTTGAATCCCTTCTAATCACTAAAGGAGCTCCAAGAGAGATGGAGATGATCTTTGGACAAGGGATTGGAATGACAGGATGAAGGGGAATGGCTTTAAACCAAAAGAAGGGAGATTTAGATAAGATATTAGGAAGAAATTCTTCATGGTGAAGGTGGTAAGAAACTGGAACAGATTTCTCACAGAAGCTTTGTATTCCCCATCCTTAGAAGTGCTCAAGGGCAGGTTGGACAGGGCTTGGAACAACCTGGCCTGGTGGGAGGTGTCCCTGCCCATGGCAGAAGGGTTAGTATGAAGTGATCTTTAATGTCCCTTCCAACCCAAAACATTCCATGATTTTTTGCAGTATTTTTTTAAAGAAAACACTTCTCAGCAGAAGCAATCCAACTGTAAAACCTCTATGAATTTTTTATTAAAATCTTGTGCCTTTGTTCCGGTATTTTTCATTTTCCTACTCAATCTTGGCTATTTTTCCTAAAAGAATTTCACAGAAAAGCCCTTTCAAATCATGCTTTTTCTGTCTTGGTTCTCCAAGGACTTTGCTGAAAGGAGGTGTTTTATCCTTCTGATGGTATTTTAGGTGCCTAACCCCAAAAAGCATGTAATTCTATCAGCCTCCTTTATAAATCTCAATTTTCAAATGGTTTTGCAGGAGCTATACAGGTTGGCTTAATTTGCAATATTCCACCGTGACTGAACAGGGTATCTATCAGAATCCAGTCCTTAAAATCTGTGCATTTAGATTTAGCTTACACAGAGCAAGTCACAATCCTCAGTGCTGAAATTCCGAAGCAGGCACTGGAGTTACACGAGGGATTAATTTGATTCTGTATTTAGATTAACAGTACTTGTATAAATACTGAGTTAGAGCTGATGTCAATCTTTTATGCTAATTGTTAGTTAGACCCATACAAAGACAAGCTTTGCTTGGACCACTTTTGTAAGATTGCTATCTACTGCAGAGAGATTTTACATTTGTTTTCCATTAACATTAATAGGAGCTGTCCACATAAATCACTCATCGCCCGTAAGAAAAGATAAAGTCCTACTAAGTTCTGAGAACACAGGCTTTCCCAATTGAAAAATCTATTAATAATAATAAAACCCCTACCATGTAAATATCTGACATCTGAACTGTACAGTAAATAAAGTGATCCATGAAGTGATTGCTTCAAGGGGAAGCAATGCTTGGCTAGTTCCAAACCATGTTTAAAAACTTGTATAAATCATCTGCTAATGGTAAAAACATAAATAAAGCAAATAGCTGCAGAGAAAGGAGGAGGAGCAGGAGTATAGTAATTTCAATTGTTATTTTTATTGGCCTTTATTTTGTTCTACGAGGTAGTGACAGATCCAATAAAACACCGTGTTTTACACACAGAGAAGACAAAGATTACTAGAAATGGTACAGAAACCTCTTAGCTAATCCAGATGTAACTGGCCATGAGCTCATTTAGGCTGAGAAGTTAAAGGTGACCAGATGCAACACTTGCTGCTTTGCTCCTCAATGCTGGTCCTTTCAAAATGGATGCAATTTATCTCACTAGGCCTAAAAACACAGAGATCACTGGCCAGGACTCCCTGGTACCAGGCACTGGGCCAGCCTTGATTATGATCTGTGTAACTCTACAGTATGATGGCACACAAAAGACAAAATCAGAATTGTTTTCCCCTTTCTGGAGATGTAAACCTGGGTTGATTCTAGTGGAGGGTTACAATAAAGTACCAGTGAATAATCAAAAGAACCAAGTTTTGTCCATCATGTTGCCATCATTTAATCCTCTCTGCAGCATTGAGTGCTGTTTTTCTGAGGGATTCTATAAATGGGATGCCAAAAGCTTTTATCAGTGTTTTAAAATATACTCACACACCTATTATTTTGTCTTTACTTCCATCCTTGAAAGGGTAACACTGAGAATTATCTAGAAGTCATTGGCACAGCACTACGCCATTAAAAGTCACCTATCAGAAAGCAAACTGGATGCAATGTTACATTTTGCAAGTAATGCCTAATCTCTTGACACTAACGACATGAGCAAAGGGAACATTGTGGCCATAGCTGGTGTGTGAGAGAGGGGAAGTTTCTTTTCAGAAAACACCATATTATCTGTACTAAAATACCTCATGGGAATATAACCATTTAAAAATACACTTTTTGAGTTTCACAGGTGAGTATCTAACAAAACTTTTCTGGCTATTTATAATTAATTTCTTACAGAGAACACATAATTTTGGCCAAATATCTTCTTAGAAAAGATAAGCAACCCTAAAGAAATAAAATCTTTAGAAGCAACTGTTTCCCCTAGAAAGTTATCCTGATGGATCCGGTGAGCTTTTGGCTTGAAAACTGAAATTACAATTCATTCAACCACAAGATCTCTGGATCTCATGTCTCTGTCTCTTTGTCACAATGAAGAGCTTTCCAGTGTGGCATGAAACCTCCCTGGAGAGTCAGTTTGGACTCCGAACTGATTTACTCCATTTGGGGTCTGGCCAAGGTGTTACCATTGGCCTCAGTTATTATGTGGAGAGGAACAATTCCCCTCTCTTAAGGAACACTGTGGCAGCCAAAGGTTAGATTGATTTTGGCTGCCGTACAGCAACATCTTTTCACTCTATCAAAGGCCTGATAAGCTTGGATTCACGCTTGGTGCTCAGTCCAAATATCCATTGGATTTGTGTAGGAAGTTGGTTGGAAAGAAACAACCATAAAGTGTGTTAACTTAGAAAAACTTTGAGACTGGCAGGAATGGATGGGGAGGGTGGGAGTGAAGTGCTGCATTTGGCAAGGAAATGAGAGGGGAGAAAAAAAGGAGAATAAAAATAACAGCTGGTAGATTCTTACACATTATGACTTGCAACATCAAATTCTGAATAAGCTGCTGAATTGTACTCATATTTTTAGGGGTTTCTGAGATCCTCAGAGAAGAGGCATTGCTATTCAGGACCCACCACAAGGAAATAAAGATGTGCAGGCAAACAGACAGGTAGATACTGAGAATATCTTTGTAGTCTCCCTTTTTAGCACAGTACTACAATAGGATTTATAGCACAGTGGCAGAATGTAGGACCCTAGATGTTATTTACACAACTAAAATATAAATGTGAACAAATCATGGTGTAAATGCAAAATACGTGGAACTTTTTGTCATCCACACAGAAGTATATGAATGTATTTCTGGTGATAATTTAATTAAGAAGCTTTATTTTTCACAGACACAGGTCATTCTTCTGGTGCACAAAAGGATTCAGAAGACCAAAAATAATAAAAATAATTATTAGAATAAACCTTCCAAAACAGAAGAGATTGACAATGAAAAAGAAAGCTTTGTCCTGTGAGTGCTAAGAATAACAATAGACAGCACCTTTAGTAAAAGAGCAGCACTGATATTTTACATCTAAACACTTTCAACCAACAATGTTGAGACCTCCCATAAAAAAATAAATAAAATCCTCCTAAAAAACAATACAGTGACTGCACATCTATGTAGACAGACAGGTGTGTTGAAAGAAGAGATTCTGTGATAGAAAGAGAAAATCAAAAAAGAATGGAAATGGCTGATTCTTTCTTTGTGACATATTTTCCCTCTCATCCTTGCATATTTGCATTAAAGTGATTGTGAATAATGTACATTTGACCAGTGCTGTCTGCGGAACTAATGCCTATTAAAGTGATGGGAAGTAGCATATGTTGTGCCTTGGGCAGAGAAAGTCCAATCACCCCCACTGTGTGCAAGTCTCCAACTAAAATGCAGGGCAGCCTGGGTTTTATCCTAAATGAACCCAGCAGGGAGAAACAGGACATAGTCTCTCATTCCACATTTTAAGCTTCTAAACTAAGGCTTAAAGAGTTAGATTTGGAAAAAGGGAACTGTAACATCCATCATTTAATTTACTTGTGGAGCTAATGTTATTTTATCTTTTTCTGGTGCTAGGAATACAAAGGAAAGCGGTGAGGCAGGGGAAGTGGATGTGTATGCAGGTTGTTTCAAGAACTGAGATGCATTTGCTTTATTTGTAGCAAGGGAAAGAAAAAAGGAAGGGGGGGGGGGGGGGGGAAAGGACAAAAAAGAAAGAAAAGAGAGGGGGAAAAAAAAACTTCTCCCCTCCTGTTATGCTTTCACATTTTCTGCCAGTGCACGATTTTGTCAGTAATTGCAAAATGGTTTGGGTTTGTTTGGTTCCACTTTTATGTTCCTGCACTGTACTAGAAATGTTCTGTTATTTGAACAGTTTGTAAAGCTTTTTTGAGTTGTATTACATAATCTTCCCAACGACCTCCAGCATCAAGTTTAGATCTAAAGCAGTCTTTCTTCTACCTGTGAACTCGATAGCTGGGGAAAAAACAAAGGCAATTACAGAGCTGTACGAGAATAACAAATTCAGCTGAACTAAGGAAATAAAAATTGCCGAATTGTCATGTTTGGATCTGTAGCAACAAATTTTGCTTTATTACCTTCGGCATTGCAAAAAGGAGAGGGGGCAAGGGGTAGAAGGGAAAGGAGGCAAAGTCTTTTAGATAGATAGATAGATAGATAGATAGATAGATAGTATTCATAAGAGGACTTCGTTTCCCTTTCCCATGAAATAAATCTGTCTTAAATAGAAGTGTATCTCTTAGTGATGTGGAAAAACATTTGCTGCCAACGTAAATCAGGAGCAGTGGCAGAGAAATGAATGGATTGGCATGGGATCCCAATTACAACAGTGCACGGTCTGTCTGTCCCACCCAACCCAGATTAGTGCTCAGAAGAGAGATCAAAACTTCTTTTCTTTCAGCATAAAGGTAAACTGAGTAACTATTCAATTTATTTTGTAATCTTGACATCAGATTACTAGTATGTCTTAAGCATTAATTATCACTGGGTAAGAGCTTTGCAGCTGATGCTTTCCACTATCTCTTCATAGGTTATAAACTAAAAGTTCTGACACCAGTTAGAGTCAAACCTAGTCTTAGACCTACCACTGAAATTCAGATGCAGAATTTTAGTCTGAAATTCAATTACATCCCAGCTTCAAAGTCCAAAGTGTGCTGCTTATTTGTACTTAGGGTGAGCTAGTGACTGTAGACAGAAAATATCTCAATTTTTTTCTCCTGTTTATTGCTGATGCTATTTAACGTTAAGAGGTAATGGGTAAACAGAAAAAGAAAAAAAAGGGAGAGAATGTATTGCTGAGATAATTACAAAAAAAAAGGCCATTCCCATTAGCAGAGCTTAAATTATATGATTAGACTTCTATTATTTTTCCTCATTGTTGCCTAGGAAATGTACACTGGCTTTGGAGGAATTATTTTGGATTTTATTTCCTCCTTTTTGATTTTCTTTCTATTTCCCTGAATAATTTCTTAATACCAGCAATAATAAAAGCCCTATTGAATACTCAGAGACTCAGCTGTATTCCACCACAGTGAGCATCCTACATCCTTTCTCTGGGGCTCAGCATTGCTTTGAGCCACTCCAAGCACATTTGCCCATAAATATTGGCTGTGTCACCCAAGGCTCTTCTGCCCCTTCCCTTGCTGTTATCATTTGGGACTATAGAGTTCCACTCTCAGCTGGATCCCTAAGCTATGGAATCTCACTCTCAGCTGGATCCCCAAACCAATCTTGTTAAAGAGGATGAAGGGAAAGAGACAATGAAAGTTCAGGCAAATAATTCAGATGATTGCTCAGTGAAAAACAGCAGTCACAGCAAAAGAACACAAACCCAACTAACCAAACAAGCAGACAGCATGAAAGAGAGGCAGGAGATGTGTGGCTTCAGGTGGATGTCCTTCATACTGCAACACAGAAAGAACTTTTAGTCAATTAAGAGCAACAGTGAGATCACAGCTCTGACAAATCTATATCTTATTCAATCATCTGCCAAACTGAACAGGTGAAAAAAAGTGGTTTTTTACCCTTGAAAGGAGCTGAAGCACTTGCAGACCTGAGCTTGACCCTGCCTGGCTCTGTCTAATCCTGGTTGCATTCACTGGACTTGATCCTGACCCTGACTCCAGCAGCTCATGGGCTCACATTCCCATCCCCAAAGAGGTGCCTGACACCCTGAGCTGCAGGCTGCCTCCATCCTTCTCCAGAGGTGGAATTCAGTTCAAGATTAAGAGACTCAAATTTGATGTCTACAAGCTGTGTGTAATCAGGCAAGTGTTTTTTCTGCTCCTATCATCAGTGGAGATATAAACAGTACAATCAGTGAAGTCATGCCAGGGTCTTTTTGTCAACAGATACAATTTAGCCAGAGTATGACTTAAACTCTCCCAGCCTCCAAAATCAGATGGGCAGATTCAAACTCTCTGTTTGGAAGACTTCTCGGTCTGTACTAATTCAGCCAAAACCATTTCCATCCTTGGGTCCTGACAGTGTTTTATTTCCTAGAATATATGTTGTTCAGACATCTGACTTAAAAGAAGATTATTTGTTCTCCAAGCTCCACTGACTGCATTAACTAAGACGTGGATTCAAGTGCTCAGCCATAGGTGTCCAGTGCCACTAGTCATAATGTAGGATATTTAATCAAAAGTCCTGCATCACATTATAGGATCACAGACTGGTTGGGGTTGACAGGGACCTTAAAGACTATCTAGTTCCACTCCCCCTGCCATGGACAGGGACACCTTCCACCAGAGCAGGTTTCTCGGTATCTAATAACCTGACTGGGATGTAGCTAGCAAATCAGCACCATCATGGACTCAGATGACTCAGTAAAGCTTAGGATTTACTTATCTAGAATAAATTTATATTTATTATTCAGAAAGGGAATCGCACACTAGAATTCCTGAGTTCACCACTCCCTCTAACACCTAAAGAAGATGGCAGTGATGGAACACTAACTCCTGATGCAGCTGGTGAGAGTAAACTTGCAGTGGAGGCTTTGCTGGAGTGAGAAATTCAACACTGTAAAAATTTCTCTCCTTTTACTAGACTGTGAGTAGGGCTTGATCCTTCAGGACTACTAACAATCTAAATCCAGCCATCATTATTTTAAGTTGATATGTTGTCATAGTCAAATTAGAGACCCACAAATGGCTATTTGAATATGTCCATCTCTCTCTCTTGCTTATTCCTGCACAAAAAAATATCTAAATACGTCCCTATACATCTTGTACATCTGAAACTAGTGGAGAACAAGGAGTGAAGTCCAGAACCAAAGATGAATGAAATCTAAATAATTCTAGGCATCAACTTTGACCCCACTTAGAGGGCAGCCATCATGCATCACTGCATCATCCTTCCCCTGCATCACTGGATGCTCGTGTTGGATAAAAACTGTGGCTACTTCAAACCCATGGTATAAGGTTAAGGCATTTTAAATACAAACTTGATTTAGGTATTTAAGACTTAGAGTTGAAGACTCTTCTCACTGCAAAAGCCCATAGGGAGAAGATTTCAAGGGTCCTGAGTGGTGGGAACAAAAGCTCAATTGTCCCTCACAAGTTACATCACTTCCTAAGGACCTGTGCCATTTCTATCCTTGAGTTTAGCCTTGATGCTTTAAGTGGCCTCATTCCCCAGTTTATTTTGACTGTCTCTTCCCAGTCTTTGTTTTTATACACTTACCCACTTATTAGTTCACTTCTCATAATTATGGCTCCACTTTGGGCAGTATGTTTTAGCTGCTCCTCTGACACCGGTGTTGAAGAATGAAATAGTCTCTGGGCACCCTCTTTGCTCTATGTCCTCCTTAAATATATTTTCTGAGTTGTGAGAAATGCTCACTCCTGCTTGCCTTATGTTTCTGTCTTTCCCTCATTCTGCAGATTTTTTAGTTCACATTTAATGAACTGGGACAGGAAGGAAAGGAAAAAAAAAGGAGGATGGTTGTGAATTACAGGCTTAAACAAAGAGATGGCTAAGGTAATAAAATATCCTTACCATTATCCAGTTTGACTTTACACAGACATCTGAAAGTTATGTAACATGATCGTTTATGATAACCTTCCCCAGACCTATTAAGCAATGTAACGATGAACACAAAATTATTAAACCAAGATGAAGGGCTGGGAACCAAAGCTGGTTCAAAATTTCAACTCATACTCTACCTTAAGATAACTAAGCTTTTTAAACACCAAACTGACTGGTTTTAGGTGCTTCAATTCTCTTTGCTATTGCAAAAACTGCTCACAAATGCATACCAAAATTTGAGACAATCTCAGAGCTGTGCTCAGTGCGTGAGCTCTTATCCTTTTTGAAGTCAAAGAAACTTTCACCATTAACATCAACTGTCCCACAGTTTCCTCCCTGGTGCTTTTTGTACAAGCACTGGTACAGTTCTAAAGAAAGGCAACTATTCTGTGACAAACTGAGCTCATAGCTTGGTAGTTCTTTTGCCCCATGGGTATGTTGTACCTCAGTGCTAAAAAGCTTTATAATAAAATGTAGGAGATTGTATAAATAGACTCAATGATGCCACTAGGTCAGTAAAGAAAAAAAAAATAATTCCTTCAAAGATGGCTGGACAGTACCGCATCTTGCTTGGTTTTTTTGGTCTTATTTATTGCTAATTTCAAAATTAATCTATTTGTCCTGTGAGTAGATGTGTTTGGCAAAGAAATTACAAGCAACTACCACCGAGCACAGATGTTCATTGTCATCACTGATAGCAACAAATATCATCAGTCCAAACCAAGATCACTCCTCTAAGGGGAAAGTATATATAGCTATCATTCAAAAACCTCAGCTCAGATCCTTGATAGTTCAGTAACTCACAGTTTTGCCAGCGGGGATGATAGAAGTTTCTTTGTTGTGATGGATGCATTTGCCATTACTCACCATACCAGTTCTCCCCTCCCCTCCAGCTGTTTTACTGTGGTACAATATCCAAAACCCATGAATCTTGCAGTATCCTAGCAGCCCGCTCCGTAACATTCCAGCCTGAAAAAACTGGAGCTAATAGTTCAAACAAGCTGAAACATCAAGAGGGAAAGAGTCAAAGAAGACTTTTCATTAAAGGTATTGACTATTGGGGAACTGGGAGAAAAATGGTGTTCCAGTAACCATCCTTATCAAATCAGAAAGTGTCAATGTATTGATTGTCTCATTATCACTGAATTAATTACAGCTATATCTCTTTCTAGACATTTAACTTATAGCTTGATATTGGGACTCGCTTTTCTTGACAAAATGATGAGGTTTTGTTTCAAGATTCTCTGAAGTTTTAGGTTTGTGATTTGTTTTTCAACATGAATTGTATGTTTTGCAAAAGGATGGTGATCTATGCAAACAGACACAATATCTCTGCAATTTTCCAATCTGGCAGCTCCTTCTCAGATATTTTAGTGAACCTACAGCTAGCAGAAAAAGGGCTTTGCATCTAATTCTCTGGAATCAGCATGACTCTATATTCATAATATGATGAAGTCCAATGACTGTGCCTGTGATGTCCCTGTTGGTAAGCAAGGGACTACATTAGGGAAGCAAATTTAGTCCATGTAATCAAGCAGGTGGTCACAGCTCTACGGAAAAATTAATTTCAATGATCTCCAGACCAAGCTCCAACTTCCTTTATATGTATATCTACTTAATACTTGATCAGCTGCCTTACCTAGTTTGGGGATCTACCTGAGATCATTGTCTCTGAATGGCTCCCATCTAAAACCAACAGCAGCAGGAAAATTATTCAAGGTCTAGAACAGGCTGTCCAGGGCAGTCACCATCCCTGGAAGGGCTTTAAAATGTGTAGATGTGGCAACTGGGAACATGTGGTGAATTTGTCCAAGGATGGGTTAAGCCTTGGACTTGATGACCGTAGAATTCTTTTCCAACCTAAACAATTCTATGTTTCTATGAACCAATAGTGCACCGCATTAAATGTAGCATTTCAGAATTGAAGCCCCATGTGAAATAAGGGTTTGTGAGTTTTTGCTTCTGGTCTTTTAGCTTTATTCATTTATTTATGTATTTATTTACTTGGTTAGCATTGTTATATTTGATAGAAGTGATCTGATGTCTCATCTCATCATTCATTTATTTCTGAATTCCCACTTAGACAGATATTGAAATACTAGCATGGGAAGATTAGGCATCTAAGTTCCTTCAGGAAAATAACCATAGGTGCAAAGCAGTTTGGGTGTCCGAACAGACAGGGCAGCTTGGTTTTCAGTAAGCACTTTTCTCTTTCTGTGATATTATCAAACATCATTTAGGTATCTTATTTATGTTCTTATTTTTAAATTATTTATTTTCTACTTTCATTTTTGAAAGTGTCATAATGAATAGGATGAAATCTAATATTGGATCATATCTGCAGGTACATCAGAGCTATTGTTAAGAAATCCAATGCTATTAGACTTTGCAGGCTAATTTATCTTTGTTTTAACGATGTAAAAAAAATCACTTGGAGAAGAAACCAAAAATACATTATTTTCTAATGTCAGAAGTTGCAGAACTTTCACAGGTGTTTATGATTTTGACTGGTTTTACACAAAGGATACAATTAACACATTATTAGTTGGGTTTTCTGATTTTTTTTTTTAATTGTTTGGTAGCTTTTTAAGGTAAAACTGTTTTCATTGTTTGATTTCAGGTCCAGAGTGAAAGACAAAATGATCAAGAGAACCCACATCTTTCCTTGCCAGGTTCAGCTGTGGAGATCATGTTGCTGAAGGAGAACCAAAGAAGGTTGCAATTGGCAAACTGTCTCAAATCACTCCTAATTGCACATTCCCTCATCTGGGTTTCATTCACAACTTCTTTCACCCCAAATATATTTACAGCTTTTGGAGGCTGAATTCTGTTAATTTGCACCATTGGTAGCTCCTCCACATGCAGAAAGCATACTTGATCTTAGTTGTGTGCTGCAAGAATGCAGAAACCACAAAGTCTAAAGTGAAAAACATCCCTTTGCTCCCTCTTTAAGTGCTGGACAATGCTGTTCACTGGCAGAGGAAGAGAGGGATTATTATCCTTTGAAGGAAGCAGCCTAAGAAACCATGGCCATGCAGTCTGAGAGCAGACAGACACTTGTTAGCTGTGTTGAATTTTTATCTATAACTTGCATTAGGCTTTGTCTCTTTAGGAGCAAGAGTAAGGGAGACACTTCTGAATCCAGATCTTTATAATAACACCTCCCATCACTTTCATCCATCTCAGTATCTGTGGCTTTTTCTTTTTTATAATCAAGTACAACTTGTAAAATAATAATAATTACCTCACGAGACAGATATGAAGCTTAATTAAATAAAGGCTGATTATCAGAAACTTGGAGCATGTGCAGAGCCAGTTTGCTATAGCTTTTCTATTGCTAAGCTCTTCTGCAGATCAAGCCTGGGCTGTACAAGTGATATGAATCATCTGTATCAAAAGAAATATGACTCATTCAAGGCAGAGCCATCCAGGACCACAAACGAGACATTATTTTGATAATGAGAGATTTATAGAGGAGGCACAGAGAGAAGGCTCTCCTGGTTCTTTTAACCCAGCCCCTATTCTAGGCCCCTACACAATCTCCTTAAAAATGTAATAATCTTCACTTGAACATCTTGACTGAGAAGGACTAGCCAACAATTCATACAAGATAGAAAGCAGATGAGCCTCCGTCATTTTTACACCTAAATTCAAACCAGACTTCATCAAGTTCCTCTGTTCTTTTACTGCTGGTTGCAAGCTGAGACTGAAAGTGGAAATGCCAAAGCATCCCAAAGATGGGCAGCATTTGTGATGGGACGAGAAGCAGATGTTGAAAAAATCTCTGAAGAGATGATCTTTTCACATAAATATCAATTTTTTTGCAAAATTCAAGCCCAAGACTTCAAGAAACAGGTGCATACAGCCTCCATTCCAAAAGAGCTCTGTTTAAAATACCTTTTGTGGCACATCCATCAGCTCCACAGTCATTGGAAATATCCTGGACCATCTCAAAGGGATGAGGACCAACACGTGAGTCACTAACCCAAGTCATGAGTGCACCTTGATATTAACTGCCCAGCTGAAGATAAGTTAAACCCAGTCTAGGAAAACACCCTACCAACATCAGGGGCTTGAAACAAGATGACATTTAAGCTCCCTTTAAACTCAAAGCCCCATCCAACCTGGCTTTAAACACCCTCAGGGATGAGAATGTGTCTTGAGGTAAGAACAGACTGAAATCCATCCCTCTCTTGTATTACTGTCTTTCTTCGTGGTATCAAATTTGATGTAGGGTCAAAATTATTGCTACATTTTTATTTCCATGGAATTTAAGTGACTTTTTGGCCTCATCCTGTTGTGAAGTTAACTGCACTAAAAATTACTCAGCTTCTGTGGTGAGAAGACTTAAGTAACTATTGTGACTTGAACATGGTCAAATAGAGAAATCCACTGGGTTGTCTCATTTAAAAAAATGAGAGCCATAGGTGGGATTCATCTTACCTGAGTGTGTTTGAAGTCTTGATGACTTTAGTCATGATAACACACCTAAAGGTATAGTGGTTACTTGCAATTAAAATTGTAAGTTTCCCAACTAAGAAAAATAGAGTCTTTCAGCAAGTCTTTCATCTCACCTATGCCAAATTCATATTTTAGGTCTATTGATCTCAGAATTATCTGTCTTCCACACTGCATACAGAGCGAATCCATAACCACCTCCTTAAATTTAGACTTTGAAACTATAAACTCCTAAATTGCATCTGAAAAAAGCACTGAGGCATAATTTAACACCTTAACTCTAAACAGAAACCTGGCTGCAAGCATCTTCTGACAGGATACTTACAATAAGATATTTGTTCATGAAAAACTATTTTTTAAAGAAAAAAGTAGTTTAAGAATTAATGAGTTATATTGAATGTTTTATGTGTCTACAAGGAGCTAACACAACATTTTGACTCGAGAGGGTTTTTTAAGAGAGATCAAACCAAATGGGTATTAAATGAGGATGCTGTAAATACATTCACAAAATATGATTTCTTTCTCTGTGTGCATTATCTTTACAGTTGCCATTTGCCTAAGTATTAGTATATTTGCCTTGAATTCTTGCAAAATCTCAGAGTGTTTTATAGTGATGTATTAATTAATTAATTATAGCTCAAACTCATTCTCTTGGATAGAAAACTACCTGATGGTCTCCCTAAATTAAGGAGTCCCTTATGGTTGGTGAAGAAATGGGGGGAAAAGTAAATCTTTTTGCCTCCTATTTTGTCATCAGGAAGGCACTTTCATAGTGCACCACAGGGCCCAGGCTAGAGTTTTTCATCCCAACCCTTTTGACCAGTTACTTGTGAGTATCTGAAACTGCTGGTGGAAGGGTTCATGAAATGAGGAGCAGCTTCACACTCCACCAAGCACATTGTTTTAAAATAAATAGATACTTCACTCCCATTTATTAAAGCCAAAAGGGATTTGGAAACAAAATTAATTTCCTAAACAACTGGAGATTTCTCAATAGATTTGAGGTGTTTCTATCTCTGAGGGACACATGAAGTTCATTTCATTAACACCTAACTATTAAAGGTGACACTAAATTCAGAGTTAAGCATTTGGACCAAGCCAGTCTTCCAGTTTCTGTGTATGGATTCAATATCAAAGAAGTAGGCACCTCCAGACAGTGATTCTCCATCCTAAAGCAAGTTTCTTGTTGATTAATCAGGACTAGGTGTCTAATCTATACACAACCATCATAAAGAGAGCTTAATCCCTTCAAAAACAATTAGCTACTGCTATAATGCAAGTCTTACACGAATTAAATCAGGCTCTTTCAGTACCAAATCAACCAGATCACTTCTTTCAAGCCCAAATACACATCTCCAGTAACAACCAAAACCAAATGTGAAAATTACTTACATAAACCTTCATTTCAATGAAAAAAAAATAAATCCCTGTATTCTAAGGCTGTTTGGCTTAAATCAAACAAGCAGCTAACCTTTGAACCAGCACTGGGAAGTTTCCATTCCGATGAGAGATTTAGGAATCCATGCCAACAACCTACACTCCATCCCCAGTTGGCAGGAGGTTGGCAGGGATACAAAAAACATGTTAACAATGCTGCTTTTTTTCTATATATACAGTAAACCTTATGTGTATCAACACACTTGTTTAAACAGCTTTTTGAATCTGACTCACAATCTTCATGAATACATAAAAAGTTCCAGATGTTAAAATGTCCCAGGACGTGCATTTTAACCAACTTTGTTCTGCATTTGGAGCCTGACATGCAAAGAGGGCATATTGATTAGAATTACTGGCATACTTACTGCTTCTGCTTTCCTGCTTCCTACTGAGTGGTATTTGCCAGGGAATGACTTGTCTTTGTGCTATTTATTCCTAGCATGCTGCTTTTGGGATCCTGGATGCTTTGGAAATTCCCTTTTCAGCAGCAGCTGGAGAGTTGAAAAGGGAAGAAAGAAAAAATGGGAAAAACAATCTGAGATTTCACAGGTGCAATGAGGGTGAGGTTGAGGGGAGAAAGAGAGAAGGGTGAGGAGAAAACATGTTTTCTTTTCTCTGCTTTTACAGGAACTGACCAGATAAAGCCCAAGTCTGTGCTGAGCTCAGCTCACCATTGGCATTTCCATGCCAGAGCCTCTGCACCATGCAAAGTCACTGTTTGCTTTAACTCTTACCTGTCATTAAATTTAAGACTCAGAATCCCCTGTAGCCATTTGCTTTCATTAACAGTGAAGTGCGTGTGCACAGCCAGAAAATCCAGGGCCTGGGAGGACCATGCTGCAGAATATTACAGCTTCAGCAAATGTTTGATAGAAGCTAGGTATCCTGGATGATTTGCATGGGAATTATCATAAAGGTTTCATGGAACTCAAAATCAGATTTTGTGGTCCTTTCTGACCTTGCTTACGTTGATGTCATAGCAGTGCCACATTTCTGAATTTGGTTTAGCTACTTCTGAACATGAATAAAAAAAGTTTAAGGTGGATATTTTTGAAGTCTCCTAATTATTCTGTTATTAAAAAGGATGAAGCACTTAGATCAAGGTCTGTAATGGGTTGATGGAGCCTGTGCTCCTCTGTACTTGGAGTAACATTTTAGAATGCTATCCAGTTCATTTACTGCAAACATCCAAAAGAGGCACCAGAGAAAGCAGCAGGTACTCACTTGATGGAGTAACCCAAATGATGACATTTCAGCTCCCTGATGAGTCAGCTGGCACCATCAGGGCTGACAAAGAGCTCTCCAGGGACTACGTGCATGTTTTACTCTGTGACTTTTCAGTTAACAGTGCATACATGATGACAGGAGCAGGAGCCTTCCATTCCAGCACACAAGCCAGCTGCAAAGCAATTTTGCTTCTTTTTCCCCTGGTCCCATAAAATTTGCATTTCTCCCTGCAGAACAGCCTGTGCCTGGTGTTAGGAATGAAGGATAAGTCCCTATTTCCTTCATTTTCCTCCTTTGCCCCAAATCTCCTGCTATAGAATGGATTTTGATGTGGAAGATGCCTTCTGGGCAAGGCAAACCATGTGTTCTTCAGGACCACGATGTTTCAGCTGAACTTACTCTGGCAGAGTTAGGACCAGCCTGTGCAAGCCTGGCTTGGGCACCTGACACCATGGATCAGGCACAACAGCAGCTGACTCAGCAGGGACACACACAACCCCAGGTACAATTTAGAGATAAATGAGAGTTGTGCAGGATGGAGCTTCACAAACTTGGCTACAGCTGGGGGTGTAGGGCCAGGAGTGGGACAAAATAACCTACATTTCACCTCTCAACTTGAACTTCAGAGGTTTCTGATTAAAATGAAATAGAAGTGTGAGCTGAACCGGCACCTTCTCTCTTCTCTGCTGACAGTGTTGGCTACTTCCCATAACAGGATATTTAATACTTGGAGGGCCACAGGCACCTGAGTGCTGAAAACAGCATTGAAGTTACTTTACCTCTAATAGAAACCCACCTCCCTTTATCTCTGAGTGACACTTTATGTATTTGCATGCTTGGCTCCCTCTGGCAGTGCCAAAATACAGGCATAGGATGTAGGTGTCATCCAAGTGGTGGGAATGTGGCCTCCTGCTCCACGATTTTGCCCAATGGTGGCAGCAAAAGGACAGATGAAGGACAGATGAGGGAAGACATGGTAGCAATAGAATTAAAGCTTAAAAACTTCAGGGGTACCAAAGCCTGAATAAGTCAAAGCCTTTGGCTTCTTAATATTTAGATTAGCAATATAAAGTAATGACTCTCAAACACTGCAGAGATTTATTTGGATTGGAGGCATTCACTATAGGAAGAGTGAATTCACCTCACCTAACTTTAGCCATCAGAAAGTCAGACATTCATCAACACTGTTTAATCAGTTCCTCTTACAGCCAGTGGAGAGACAAAAACCTCTAGAAACGGCCTAATCCATCCCACTGTGAGATGGGCTGCTCTCTGGAGGATCCTGTCTGCTTCCCTTGACCTCTGAGAGATGATCAACAGCTTAGACAACCAGCTTGGATTAGGAACTTTCCATCTAGATGTGTGACATTCCGTGAGACTCATCTCCCCCCGAGATATTCAGGATCCCTTTAAAAATCTCATCATGAGCATTGTTGCAGTAACAAATACTGTTTTTTCATATTCATGCTTCCCAGAAGCAAGTTTTTATTTCAAGTAACTCTTTTTCTCCAACAATGATTCACTGTCCTTCTCCTCATCCCGTTTAAACACATATATGTGCATGTATATGCATATACACACTATATAGATGAACTAATTTAGATGAACTAAATTTTTCTGCATATGTAATGCAACATGCATGCTTTTGATATCGTTTGTTTACATATGAACAGGGCAATCTGACAAAGTCTCCAGATTTCTGCACTGAATTCCAGACATGGAATACTTTTGGTATTAGCTCTTCATGAAATCATGGAATGGTTTTAGTTGGAAGGGACATTGAAGCTCATCCAGTTCCAGATCCCCTGCCATGGGCAGTAACACATTCCACTTGCACAGGTTGCTCAGACCAGAGCAAACTTCTGGAAATTAAAAGTCTTACCAAATTATTATTAATTTTCTATGTTTAAGGGTTATTTTTAAACCACCTTCCCCCAGGTGTTGCAGTTGGCTTGTTCTGGGATACTTAGGTAATGTAAAACTTTGAACCTCTCTCATCTCTTCTTCTAAGCTAAAGTCAGCTGAAGCTTTTAAAGTTCACACTTAAAATTAATTCCTTGTCTGTTGAGTCTTCTAAATGTTCTAATCAGAACATCAGGATTTTGTGCTCCTGACCTATGGACAGAGGCTGTCAGATGCACAGTTAAACTAATGAGCTTTTTCCATCATTTGAAGCCAGAAAGAAAAACAAAACCAAAACAACAACAAAACCTACACAAAGATAAAAACAAAACAAAAAACCCAAAGACAAAAAAAGTAAGACAATACATATACAGTCTGTTTATTTCCTAATAATATCAGATGGACTTCTTTTTTTTGCAGAAAAATATATTACCAGATAAATAGCTTGCTTGGATATTAAACAGATTAGCCCTTCATGCCATTTAAAGGGAGTAAACTACTTTGTAACAGGAAAATTATTTTTATATCTCCTATCTCACCTGGTGCATTTCCCTTCCATTCTACTGATAATCCAAACATACTTTTTATTAAGAGCAATTCCAGACCCCATTATTGTTCCAAGTTCTGACATTCACATAGGAAATGAAAAACTGCCCTAACCTTCCTTCCTGTTCATAAAGTCCTGGAAGAGGTGGATAAGACCACAGAATCTTTTGACTTAGGGTAGAATTTTTTTTTCCCCCTGCATTTGCATAAATCCCCCAGGCAGGCAGGAAGAGACAATATTTCAAACCCAATCCCAAATATTTCATTTGGAGCGGTTATCTCATAATTACAGAGCTGCAGCCAATTAGCAAAAATAGAAACTTGTGGAATAATTCTGTGCTGTTAGAGATGGAGGAAGGGATGGAGCTTTTGGGCTTTAGCACGTGTTATATGCAGATCTACAGTCCTGGACTAAAGCAGGCAGTCCCACAGAGTGACCAGTGGTTCCTTTGCCTGGAGGGTACACACACCCTGGGCACATTGATCCAAACACCTTTTCCTCATGGAGAAGTTTTCTGTTGTGGGACAGCCATTGCTGCCATGGAGATTTAATTAAAACAATGAAATGTTTTGGGCAATCTGGGGCACAGGTTTTATTTGCCCACCAAAAATGCACTGAGAATTTGGACAGAATATAATTATCTGTGGCAGGGAATCAGTGTCCACACGCAGGACTTCCCTGGAAGCCTGATAATTGCAGGAGGGAAAAAAGGCTTTTCTTTAACAACACCTGATCCTCAGAATCTGCAATAACAAGAACCCCCAGTGTCGTGTGGGCCCAGAATAGAGTGAGGTGAAAATTGAACTCTGGGTATCTGCAACTCCTGCTGAGAAACTTCCTTTGAAAACCCCTCGGACTCCTCACTCCCTCACCAGCAGACTGCACTTGGTGATTCAAGGTTATTCCTGCCTCATGTCTTATTCTTGAAGGTTTCCAACCCACTAATTTGCTGCTCTGCCACATGCTACTTCTGTTTGTAGGACACAGACTCTCAAGTGTTTTACAGGTGAACACTGGAGGCCATGGTGAGCAGGGGATGGGGGCAGAACTTTTCCATCTTCATGATATATTTATTATTTATGAACCAGGTATGGCCTGTGCTAACTCTCTAAATAAACAAACCTTAGGAGCTGGACTTGATAATCCTTGTGAGTGCCTTCCAACTCAGGATACTCTATGATTCTAACCTCTGCAGCATTTTTGCAAGTGAAAATTTTGGTATGTTTTTCCTCGCCTTAAGATCAGACCCTGTCCCTGAGTATAACAACAATCAGAGGGTTCCCTGTGATTAATGGCCTTTTGGCAAACGGAATTGTAAGGGATCATCTCATGCAGTCTAAAAGGTCCCCTCACCACTTCCCAGGCTCAGGAATGAGGAGCAGAGTCTCAAAGCAAGGCTGTGTCTACAGTAGGTTACAAGCAGAGCTGCCACAAGCACAGGATGTTTCCTATTCCCTGTGCCATGCAAACAGCCCCACTGCAAACCTCTTGTAGACCACTTAGAAGGTCTCTGAGAAGAACTTGGAACACCTTCCAGTGCTTAAAGGGGGTCCAAGAGAGCTGGAGAGGGACAGGACAAGGCGGGGGGGGGGGGGGGGGGGGGAGGGCTGGCTTCCCACTGACAGAGGGCAGGGTTAGATTAAATATTAAGGAGAAATTCTTCCCTGTGAGGGTGGGGACCCCCTGGCACAGGGTGCCAAGAGAAGCTGTGGCTGCCCCTGGATCCCAGGAAGTGTTCCAGGCCAGGTTGGACAGGGCTTGGAGCAACATGGGGTTGTGGAAGAGGGTTTGAATCACCTTGACAGAGGGTTTGAACGAGATGATCTTTAAGGTCTCTTCCAAACCAAAGCATCCTCTCATGCCATGACTATTGTCTTGGAGTGACTTTCCTAAATCACATGCATGCAAGTACGTGGATCCCAGCTTTGCACAGAGATTCAAAGTGTCAAAGGATGAGTAAATTTGTCCTTCTATGTCAGCTCAATGCCAGCTGAAAGGAACAATCCAAATTATCAGCTGTTTCTGTATGAGATCCCTGATGTAGAAGTGCCATGTAACCACTGCTGGCAGTCAATCACTTTATGTCCCAGTCCCCTTGAGATAAGCTGTATCTCTGGATGTAGTTGGGTAAGAGGCAGGTAAAGTCTGCAGTTTCTTGGATGCTGCACAGTGCAGGACTAAGTAGGTTTATCCCTGAAACGGGTAACGATGCTGAAGACCATGTCCAGTACAAATATGTCAAAGCAGGGAGGATAAAATGCTCCTGCCCATCAGCTTTTCTTACCAGGAAAGTCCACCTGTGGATGTTTCCAGTCCTGTCTACACTGATGGTGTTTCTGCCTACTAATAAACCAGACCTGTGTGATTATCATCAGAATTTGACTTGGATGCTTCCAAAATTTGCTTTCCCCCCCATACACGTACGCTAAAGAAAGTCATTTACACAAGGCGAATAAAATCACATCCTTGAAGGAGTTCCTGTGTCATATTGGTTCTAGCCTATCTCAAATGGCACAACTGGGTGCTTTGCTATGAAAATTTAAGGAATATTCTGTGTTGCCTCAAAAGGCCAAAAAATGTGAATCAATTACTTTCCAGTGGACAGCACTGAAAAAAATTACGGCCAGGCCCTTTTTTCTACTGAATCAATTATAATTTTGCTCCTGATTGAAATAAAAGCTGAATGAGACTTCATAACTACTTCCCTAAGTGCTTTAATAGCCAACCCTGTGTCTTTATAATGCCTGTATTTATATGGCTTATTCATTTAACTACATCCTTTCCCCTTCATTTATGTTACAAATAAACAGAAATTGCTGAGCCCATGCCTAAAAAAAAAAAAAAAATGTAAATATTTGCTACAGTATACAGTAACAACTAAAAAATAGGATTCTCCTCTAGCCCTGCATTTGTTAAGGATAAATTTGGTCCAGTAATTTTTATTGCACTCATTATAAAACAGACCACACACTAGTTTCTTTTAGAAATGTTTAATCAGGGTTTTTAAATTATTAGCATAGCTACTAGGACCTGTAGCACCTTGGGATGTACAGAGGGTATCTATGGAAGGGTCTCACCACTTCCCCTCCTGATTTTTTTCAAAAAATTCATTTACTGGTGTGATTGCAAAGAGGTGGATATGGAAGCATTGTCTGCTGCAGCCTGACACCAGAAGGTGTGATATTGTCTATTTTTGCATCAAAGTCACCCAAATGAAGAGTAATCTGCCCCATATGGATACTGATAAGACTCGATTGTGCCATTTGGGCCAGATGCCAAGGAAGTGGGGTCTGATAGCTCCAAGCTGTCTGCTGTAGAGGATGGACTTATAACTCCTTATGTTACAAAAATTTGAGTTTTCCACTGTTTGAATCTTTTTTCCCCTTCGTTTTCTGAAGTACAGGAAGGCTCACCAGAATCGACAAAACCTGGCATGTTTTACTTCTTTCTTGTGAATCTTTTCTGATGTTCTTTCCACATCTTCAAGCTTAATGGCAGCTGGCTAAATGCCACTCTGCATTTTTTTAAAAAAAATAAATGTGAAAGCAGATAAAAATTAAATAAAATAAAAGAAGCAAGAAAGAACAGGAAAATTTAAATCTAAAATAACATAATTAAAAAACAGTGAGAAGATTCAGAAATTGCTGGAACAGCAATTTTTTCACATTCCATTTCAAGTCAATAGAAGGAAGGAGGAATCAGGGCAGAAAGGCCAAGGAATTCTTGCAGCTGACCTAACTGGTGCTTTTCCTCAAATCCAGGTCACACTTCAACTCTTCCTTGTGCACTGCATCATGTTATTCTGCTACCTGGCAGAGCAATGAGCGAGCTGATGTTGAAAAGCAGGCCAAAACATTGTTGCTCTATACAAATGCTAGAAGTTGTTGTTATCATGTGAAAACTGCTGCTCCTCTGATCTCACAAGGTGAAAAGGGAGCCTGGTGTGCCTCTGGCTGGGGACACAACCAGACCAAGCTGAAGTCATGCACAGACTGGAGCATAGGTGCTTCAGGACCCTGCCAAAACAAGGTCTATAAATGCAATATATGGTTTCAAGCCATGGATCATGGCCAGCCCGTGGAAAACTTGCTCACCTTTCAGCCTGCATGTTAACCAGGGAAACTTGAGGGAAGGAGAGACTCCTGTCCCTGTTTCTGGTGTGGCTGCCAGAAGCTCCTGCTGCACTTTACACCCCCAGAGACCATGGGCAAGGGAAAAAACACCTCACAAACTTGTAGCTGGTGAGTGCATTAGGAAAGCCTCTCTCTCTCTCGCTGCCACCTTTCACACCCAGAGTTATATTCTCTAAAAACCTTTCACATGGCCTGAGAAAGGCCTGGCCAGTCATCTCTTTTCCCCATAATAAGAAAGAGTAGAAGAAACTTTGCAGTTTATGGACACAATAATCTCATTAAAGCTTCACCATGGCTTCCAGAAATTTTAATAAACCAGCTGGCTAATCACAATAATCTCCCTCCCCCCCTTCACTTTATGGAAAGATCCTGCGGTCAGGAAATATAAAACTCTCAACACGTTGACCACAGCAAGGATTACAGCCTCATGCAGTGACACTTTTCCAACTGGAGATCTTGTGTGCTGCACAAACCTCAAACAACCTCATAAACAAGTTTGAAGCAGACCTAAAGCCAGGCTTGCCAAGGAGAACATCAAGAGTGATTCTGTTAATGAGGTCTGGCTGGAGCTGAAACACCTCTCCTAAGTGTGTTATTTTTAATCAAGTCATTTCCAATGGGAACCTTTATGGGAGTGTGCACTGTTTCATTCCTTAAAATTTACACTTGAAGGCTCCAGTCTTGGGCCACTGATGTCACCAGAGGCTGTGGCACTGATGGGTGGGTGTAGAAGCAGACACCACGCACAGTGACTAAACGCCCACAGCTCAGACCTGATCCCATGTCCTCAGACTCTCATACTTCAGAGAAGGTTGGGAACATGATCTGAGAGCTCACCTCTACAACAGAGAAGAGTGTTAATCACAAATCAGAGAACTATTAGAGGGCAGGAGCACTTCTACAGAGACAGGCTAGGAGAGTTGTTCAGCCTGGAGAAGTGAAGACTTTGGGACGACCTCATTGAAGCCTTCCAGTACTTGAATGGGGCCTTTAAGAGAGGGAGAAAAACTTTTCACATGGCCAGTGACAGGACAAGGGGGAATGGGTTTAAAACCATTATCTCTCCTAAAAGATGAGAGACAGTGTCACTTCCAGCCCATAACCACTCCTATTCAAGGTGTACCGGAACTAAGAGGGTTTTTTTTTCTCCAAAAAAAAAAAAAAAAAAAGGAGATTTAGGGTTAGTTTGAAAGATTTCAGGCCCCTCTCTCCCAGTAAAGCCCCTTAAACCACCAGGCTACTTTAGGAAAAGAAGGATCTCAGCCCTCATGCTGCAATTAAGTGTCTGTGAAACCAGGACTGAAGAAACAGAGTGAAGTCTGATTTCTCTTTGGACAACTACTGTGCCCCATAGACCTGTCTTTGTATCACCAACAGTGGCAAGCGTTGAATATGGAAACCACATCCAAAGACCCTCTGCTGCTGGTAGACATTGTGTGCTCCTCCTGTGGCCTCAGAGCAATGTCAAGCACCTGCATTAGTGTCAGAACAAAGTGTGACTCTAAAGGTGCTGTGAAACTTGAGCTCATGCCTTACCTATTAGACCTCAAAAGCTGGATCCTCCTGTGTCAAACAAGTTGAATCCCCTTGCAAAAAAAAAGCACAGCACAAGGAAGGAGAAAATTCTGCAGTAACGATGAGACTGCGAAGTGCAATTTCATATGTCTGAAGACCTCAAAATTCTTCTCAGCATTAATTAAGCAGCAAAAATCATCTTTTGTCACTTAGCCTAAATTAGCAGCTTATCATGTACAGCCTCTTAGGCCATTGAGGACATCACTAAGCATAAAAGGCAATTCATAACAGCTTCTTTGAGTCCTCTGGGTGTCTGTAAAGTCCACTGAGAAACAAAGATGTAGAAATTATGTTCTTCCAACCAATCTGGGTACTCAGGTCAGGGTCATACAAGGCACCAACTGGAAGTTCTTTCTATCCATGTGGAGGGAACCTTTGCAATTTTTGCAGGTGTCTTCTTATAATCAAGTAAAATCTAGTGAGATAACTTCAGTCCTTAGCAAACAACCAGAATATGGCTCTCTATCTCCATTTATGAACACTAAAAATGAGGGTTAAAGCAGCTGTTCCAGTGGAACTGAGAAAATGCAGCATTTTTTCCTCGTTCCCATGCCATGTCTCTCACTCAGCCACATTGTTTCTCTAAAGGTTTTCTACTCCTGGAAATTTACTATTTCTGGATAATGGTTCCCAAGTAGTTGCTTAATTAAAGCCCCCATGTAGCCCGTTTTATTCCAGAATTCTGGAATAGCTATTCTAGTAAATTCTGAAGTGTCAAGAAGCCCTAAGGCATGAGAAGAGAAGTGCATGCCTGTCTCAATGAGAAGCTGTTAAAGGGGAGGTGAAAATAATAGGAAACTTTTGTATATTGGTAAAAGGCAATGAGTATGTTGCTGGTAGCATCACTTTAAATCATTCTGGCACACAAACAACTGGAGCTGCACAGCTAGTTTGGAGGGGAAAAGAAGGATTGAATTAATGCACCTTCTTTTTTGATTCACACATGGTCTTCAAGGTTGCAGTTCAGTCATTATCTGAATTAACATTCCAAATAATTTCTTGGAGGCATCTCAGTCTCAGGTCCATGAGCTGTTGATTGTATGTGTTTGATACATGAAAATCAAGCTGTGCTAATTAGTTTTGATTTTACATATAGTTTATGATGTGTTAGCTCTTTGCCATGATTGGATTAATGCAGCTCTTAGAAACACATGTTACAAGTGAAAAAAGAAAAGTATTTTCAAGTACCTCTGACACAAATATCCTCTAACAGTCATTGGATATTCCTTGTTTGTGCAAATTTTCCTGCAGTAAACTTACAGATTAAACTATGCATTTAAAGAAAATATGCACTGGGAGCATGAACAGGGGAAAAAAATATGTGCAGTATTTTATTTTAGCAAGAAGTCATTTTTTGTAGACTAGCCCATCACTGTTCACTACTGGGTTCATTAATTGCATCCACTGATTTTGTAGCCCTTGTTTCTGGCACTGAGAGTCCTCTGCTCACACACCACCCCCATCACACACACACACTCACACACACACTGACCTTCAGCTTCAATCATGCCCTCCTGCCTGCACTAACATGTACTCACTCAGACACTTTCACATTGAGTTACGTGCCCAACTCCTGGCACTCACATTCAGTTATGTCCAGAGTGTTACACCCACACTTAATTACAATCACACCCTCACACTCCCCATTCAGTTACACCACCAGGGCTGCCCACCTCCCCCCACAGTCAATTATCATCAGATGTGATTAAACCTGCAGTTCTGCACCTCTAATCCTCCACTGGCATTCGCATCCACTTACGTTCACCAGCCCTCCCTGGGATGCACGTCTGCTCGTCACATTCATGCATGGAAAAAACAGGCTGCTTCTTTCATTCTGACACTGGAGTGCTTTCCTTCCAGTGGCACAAAGAGCACCCACTTCCTACTTTCTGAGGAACAGAAAGACCTGCTGTTCGGTGGACTGTTGCCCTCTCAGAAAATCACCTTGAATCCTTATTCATACCTCCTGAAGAATGGATGCTGTGATGGTTTTAATTTTAGTTCCTGGGGGACTTTCAATCAAGGCACCTTTTCACAAAATGCTGTGTACTTGAAACAAAAGGTAGTGCCAGCACTGTAGATTCAGGCTGTATCCATCTTTCATCTGTAGACAGTGATGGAGTTTCTTACAGAGGAATATAGTCACCTCCTCAATCCCCTGTTGCATCCATGGGAATGTTACAAATGCATATTCCTGATGTTCCCTGACGCATGGACAAGCACCCGGCTCTTCAGTGACCTGTCCAAGCAGCCTGCAGGCACCTGAGGTGATCCATACAAATAATCCCCTCTGCATGGCCTTCCTGAGCAGTGATGAGCAGGTGAAATCCTTCCTCTCCCAAATTCAGCAAAAGGGTTGTCTCAGTGACCACTGACCCAGAGGTGTCCAGGGTCAGGTTGGGGCTCCAGTCTGGTGGAACATTCCCTGCACATGGCAGGGGAGTTGGAACAACATAACCTTCAAGGCCGCTTCCAACCCAAACCATTTCGTTATTCCTTGCTTCTATGTCCTCACCCTTAAGCCCATCCTATCTTCATGAAGACAAGAACCACCTGAGAGGTATGTGAAGCCCACACAAATGTTAACGAGAGGTCTGGGAGGCAATGAGACTGGTTTCACTAGATGCATTCAATTCCAGGAACACTAACCACAGCCAGGAATATTAATAAAAGATCATTTTAAAAAAAAGAGGACAGAAGAAAATTTTGTGTTCAGACACTTACAGAGGCATAAAAAGAGAAGGCTTATCTGTACCAGCCCACGTGTACCCACATGCACAGGCACTGCATTGCTTTTTTCAGTATTTAAAACCCAGGTCAGTCTGAACCAGACTTAAGAAGAAACTCTGCGAATCTGAATTGATTTCTAAAGATTTAGGAAGATAAGGAAAAGGTCTGACTAAGAAGCCAAATTTCCAATTGTATACATCTGACAGAGACTTAGACTGGAGTTTTTATTAATCAGAACGAGATTCCAACAAAATTCACTCCTAGAAGTAGTGGCAGGTGGTGGGAGAAAGGAAAAAAGAAGAATAAGAAAAGAAAAATAACAAAACCAAAGCCATCCAAACCTAAAAAACCCTACAGGACAAGACAGAGCCTATGGATAAATGCCTGCCACCACAATAGGATACACATGGCCTGTTCAAAAACACCTTTGCAGGAAGCCAGGCCACAAATAAAACAAGACACGTGATGTGGGGTTGAATTGGCTACTTTTTTATTAAATAAACAACTGATCTGCATCAAGTAACTCTAAATCATTTGGAGGTCTTTGTTGATCCTGACCAGAACTAATTTGTGCAGATAACCTGCACTTGGCATTATGCTTCTCATTCCCTGCACATCTACCACCCATCAGAAATCCCAATTCTGTGTATCTCAGAGGGGCAGGAGAGCAGAGGAGAGAGAAGGTAGGGAGGGACACAAAAAGAGGGAACAATCTCTTTTAATCATCCAAACATCTTCAGGACTGTCCAAGCCTGAAGAATTGCAAACCACAGAGGGGGACATATCAGTGTCATGGCATCCCCATTCCACACCCAACACTGTGTGCTTTGCCCAGCATCTTGTGCAAGGCTAAAATACCATGACTGCTCCTGGCATAATTCTTGGCAAAGCAAACAGAAGGTTAGAAAAATGTGAAGGGCTAAATTCATCCTGCCATCTCCTCATGGAAAGATTAAAAGCCAGATCTTTACCACAACTTAAGGACTTTAACGATGCAACAGAAATTGTAACACAACATAGAAAAATAGAAAGCACTTCATCACAGCATTGTCATAATCAACAAATACCACACTGACAAGACAGAAAGAATATTTTGGCCAAATGCCATGCAAAGATCTTGTGTTTGAGGAGGTTGAGATTCAGATTTAGCTGCTGTGAATACTCCAGGTACATTCCTGTGATTAATGTGTCTTCAGATAAATTGTCTTACTCCAATGTCCTTGTATGACTTTTATAAGTCAGAGATATTTTGAATGACATTTTTCCAAGCTGCTGTCAGCTGCTTGCTCCTCATTCTTTTTCAGGACCCAATATTTTAACCACCATTTGTTTAGAAGCCATGTTGTGTCACCACTCCATAGTCATCGCTCTCATGCATCCTTACAGAAATTGAAGCATTTTGGAAAATCCAATTTGACCCTGATGTAACTGAGATAACATCTGTGAGCTTCTACCATACTTTAGGCAAGGTTAGAGCCAAGGGGCAAAGATCAGGGTTCAGAAGAGTGAGAAGGTTTATGGTGACAATAAGGATTACAATTCAATAATTTTCTAGGAACAAGGAAAAAAATCGCTGTCACTCTCTAGGAGGTGTATTCTGCTTTTCAGCTGATGATCAATCACTGTCTATTTTGATTTTTCATCAAAATATGAAAAATTACTTCAGAGTAGTATTTTTCTGGAGGCTTGATCCTCAAAGACTAGATCCAGCCCTGAGGGCCCATGGGGATCTCAGCAGAGTTTCTGTGGCACCATTGGCATTCCAGTGCTCAGTCAACTTTCTGTTGAGAGGGCTTTTGTGTATTTACGCCCAAAATTATCCATGTCTGATATTTGTAGTGGGCTCATTTCCTATGGAGTAAAGGAAAGGAGAAAAATCATGCAGCACAACATATGCCATTATTAAAACAAAAATGATGATCAGGATAGAGCAGAGGGAGCAACTTTGCAATAAAAATAGATCCCAATCCAAATTTTGGGTTCACACCTCTCAAACAGCTTGTGGGAAAATAGTAATAGCGGCAACAATAAACACAGGAGCAACAAAAATGTGGAATCCCAATGCCTGTGCCCACAGTGAGAATAAAAAATGCAAAGCCTGGGCCACCTCGCCTTTAATTTCCTAACTGCTGTTTTGTAAGGCTGTGTCATGCTTCTCAGTTCAAACACGCTTTGGCTCTTTATTATTCATGGGCCTTTTTCTCAGTCAGTGGTGTTGAATAATAAAACAGCCCAGGATCAAATGGGCCAATTCTCCACGCCTGACACCAACTGCTACTGTTCGCTGGGCTCTGCCAAGCGTTGCCTCTGATAATGAGTGGGATTTGGTTAAACAGTAAATTAATGAATAATGAAATATCCAGGTTGATCAGTTAGAGAGCACGCTTGCTTTGCCCCCGGCCAAGCGCTCGGGGCAGAAATTACTCTCAAACGGCACTTGCCTGTGTGCTGGGCTGGATAACTATTTTACAGCCTATTGCTTGACAGGATGTTGGGAAGGGGGCGAGGGGAAGGGGGGAAATCGGGGAAGCAGAGCGGGCAGGGCAATCTCCTTATCACCCTGCGTGGAGGGGAGAAGGGGCCGCTTGGGGGTTGGGCAGACCCCCCTAGAAAGGGGAGAGGGTTGCAGGGTTGAAGGAGGTGGTGATGAGGTTGGGAAAAGGATCAGCTCCCTCTTAGTTCTTCCTCTTCTTCTGGCTTTTTTTATTATCTGTTGTAGCATTATTATTACTATTACTATTACTATTACTATTACTATTACTATTACTATTACTATTAATTACTATTACTATTACTATTTCCCAGTCTACCCATATCACTACCCATATCACTGAGGTTAACCCAAATTTCCCCCCTTCCCCATCACCGTTAATTCCCGCTTTCTACCAGCCCTGTTCGAGTGTGTTTCAGAGCGGGGCCATCCCTCCTGGCAGGGCTTGGAGCCCAGACTGCAGAAAGAGCCTCCCGGAGCCGTGTGTCAGTAGTTTTGGGCAAATAAAGGAGCCTGTGAAAGGTTCTGCCTGCACGGGATGGAGCACAGAAACAAAAAACATGGAAAAAGCAAGTGCGAAAGAAGAAAACAACCCTGAACCCTTCATTGTAATATCCCCGTACCCTTCATTTTCTGCATCGGGAGAAATAAGTATCTGTGGAATATTTCCCGCAGGTCAGTAACACAAGCACATGTATGTGCACAAACACACAGGCACAATTTTTACCCCTGGAGAAAGGGAAAAAGCCCTACTTGAGTTTGCACACTCAGGACTGTACCCCAGCCCAGGGTGTTTATTTGGGGTGCTGGTGTTAGTCCACATCAGAGAGAAAACCACTACAGTTGTCACCTTTTTTTCCAGACGGGAAACTCTCTGTAACCAACTTACTACATATATATATATATTTAAATTTTTTTAAATTGTTATTCTTTCTAAACTTTCCAAACAAGCCCAAACTTCTAAGCCGGAGCAAGGAAGGTGAGGAAAACCAATGCATACATATTAAAAATAAAAGAAGGGAGTAGAAAACCCATCTCTTTCCAAAAATGCGAGTTTTCAGGTCGGGGCTCAGCCAGTTTCCCTCGTCGCAAGTCACTCCTAAGTTAAAGTTTAGAGAAATCTGTGAAGCGTAAGGGGAAGGAGGTCCCTGCTCTGCCCCGGCCATCGCTCCCGTCCTCCCCCGGCAGCTGCCGGGCGCAAGGAAAAACCTCCAGGCTGCGGCTACCATGGCAAGGTCCCGGGAAATGAGGGCTGGAGGGGTTTAACCAGAGCCTCCTGCACTCTCTCAGTCCTCACTCATCCGGCTGCACGGCGTTGTGTGAGTGTGGCGATGACCAGGCGGCTCCGGGCCAGCTTGGAGCCAGCGTTTACTTCGTTTCTCGAGCAGAACCACCTCTCACATTCACCCTCGCATCTTAACGTCAAAATCCAGAACTTTTCGTTTTCAAGTATTTCGCTTCGTTCCTTCCTGCTCCGCAATTTAAAATGGATTTTTTTTTTTGCTCCAGACTATTTTCGTGAAAACCATTTACCCCCCCAAAAAATGTGTTCTAGCCCCGTTTGCAGCTCTTCCACCACCGTCCCCCACCCTCTTCCCATCATTACCGGTTATTATATTGTGATTTTCTACACAGAACTGGAATCAGGTTCCCTTTTTTCCCCAGACAAAACAGGTTCCACTCTGCACCGGAATAAAACGGAGTTTAGGGGTGACCGGGACTAATCTCACCCCAATCGTTGGTCACAGCTTTTTGAGAAAACTGCAGCTTTCTGTTAATTTACTGGGAGTTTCACACGAGCAAAAAAAAAAAAAAAAACCTGCCAGGTGATGCGTTGTGCACGAAGATAAGCTACTGTTAGTGCTGATTTCATGAGGCAAAAGAATCTTCCCTGGTACTTTGACGGATTTTTACAAGGAAAATAAATGTCCAAACTCATTTCATTCACATCGGTGTTTTAAACGAGTAAAAACTACTGATACAATTGCAATTGCAGAGAATGCTCTTAGTAAATTTCAATGTGCACTGATTTAACACCTGGAAGGACCCAAAGGTTTTTGTTTTAAAGGAAGTGTTCCTCTGGACCTGAGGAAAGCATCCTCCTCTCGCGCTGTCAGGAGATGCAGACGATTTCCCTGTGCACTTAACAGGACTAATAATGACTGCACGTCCCCACGCTGGGGAATCGTGCCGGTCCAGTAATTGCCTTTGTATTAAAAACACCTTGCAAATGTTAGATTTGGGTAGTTTGGAGGTTGTTTTGGTTGGGGAATTTTTTATACGTTTGCCCCATTCGTGGCCGGAGGGGTTGAAAGGATTCCAAAAATTCGGGTGAGAAATACATGTGCAAATACACAAACACACGCACTTCTACTTTTTTTTTTTTTTTTAATGTTGTTTGAGGAAGCTCCAAAGTAATTGCGGTTATTTCAGAATTGCGCGAGATTCTGGGATTTTTTTCTTCTTCATATGAAGCAGAGTATAGAGACACTCTTAAATCGTAAACCCACAGAGATTTATCCCTCCCTGCCCCAGGAAACGTCGTAGGTAGAGGGGGGATTTTGCTGGAAGGGTAATCGGGGCAGCCCTTCCTCTGCTGGGACACCGGGATGTGCGGGAAGCAGCAGAGCCCAGCCCTGAGGGGACAGCTCCGGGAAGGACCGGCCCCTTGCAGCGGCTGGACTCTCCTGCAAGGGTTAAATTCAGAAGGCAAATACAAGGCGCATTTTTGTTTTTCCCTTAACTCCTAAAAGCCAGTAGTAGAACCGACTCTGGAGCTACACGCAGTTGTGACACGAAATATAATACAAAGTCCTGGTCCAGCTGTGCACAGACACAGACACACTTCCAGCTACAGGGGGAAAATATGCGTGGATGCCTGTTTACGAGACAGACAGAGAAAAAGAAAGAATTCAGTGAATATGTTGGTCCTGGGGATTATTTAAGACATTTGACTAGATCCATCATAGGGACACCAGATGTTATTTATGAGGTCTCGGGTAAATGTGAGCCACACCATGCAGGTAGGGAGGAAAAAAGCAGGGGGAAAAAGAAAATAACAAAGGAAGGAAAGAAAGTTCACCCAAATGGATGAAAGACAAAACTGATGTTTATAGCTATATAAATCACGCTGAAGTTTTGTAATGGAAACTGGAACTACCTGAAGTTTAAAGAAAGAGAATGGAGCAAGGCAGGAGAGGCAGAGGGAGGGAAAGTCCCTGCTGGTCATGGCTGGGAAAGCAGATGGGGAAGGGAGTGGGGCTGAGCTGGGGTACGGCTGGGCTTGCTGGGGTTACTGCGGCTACTCCTGGGCTTATCCTCAGCTGGGGAAGATACGAGGAGGAAGATCAGGACATCGGTAGATAGGTAGGAAGCGAAAGAAAGAGAAAGAAAGCGAGAGAAAAAAAGAAAGAAAGAAAAAGAGAGAGAGGAGAGAGAAAAGAGAGAGAGAGAAAAGAGAGAGAGAGAAAGAAAGCGAGAGAAAAAAGAAAGAAAGAGAAAGAGAGAGAGGAGAGAGAAAAGAGAGAGAGGAGAGAAAAGAGAGAGAAAGAAAGAGAGAAAGAGAGAGAGAAAGAGAGAAAGAAAGAAAGAAAGAAAGAAAGAAAGAAAGAAAGAAAGAAAGAAAGAAAGAGAGAAAGAAAGAGAGAAAGAAAGAAAGAAAGAAAGAGAGAGAGAGAAAGAGAGAGAGAAAGAGAGAGAGAAAGAAAGAAAGAGAGAAAGAAAGAGAGAAAGAGAGAAAGAAAGAAAGAAAGAGAGAAAGAAAGAGAGAAAGAAAGAGAGAAAGAAAGGAAGAGAGAAAGAGAGAAAGAGAAAGAGAGAAAGAGAGAAAGAGCGAAAGAAAGAGCGAAAGAAAGAGCGAAAGAAAGAAAGAAAGAAAGAAAGAAAGAAAGAAAGAAAGAAAGAAAGAAAGAAAGAAAGAAAGAAAGAAAGAAAGAAAGAAAGAAAGAAAGAAAGAAAGAAAGAAAGAAAGACAATCTGATCTTGTCTTGTTGAAGATCTCTGGGAAAATGTAGTGGAGAAGAGATCAGCAGGAATATTCCTGCTCTCCTGGCACACCAGAGCCCGGTGTTCCAGTGTCCGAGCCGGCTGCACGGCCCGGGGGGGAGGCAGGACACACCACTGCCTCCCGAAGCAGCGAACTTCACTTTATTATAAACAGATTCATAGATGTGCTTTGAATCTGACACATTCGCCGAGAGCCTGGGAAACTCAGGGTGAGCCTTTCCTCGCTCCGTCGGGTCCCGTTTTAAAGGGGACTCGATTTCCCCAAGCGGGTGCTTCTACTGAGTTACAAGAGACTTTTCCCGGTGCATTTGTTTTTGTTTTGGTTTGGGATTTTGGTTTTTGTTGAGTTTTTTCGGGGGGGGGGGGGTGGTTTCTTTTTTTTTCTTTTTTTTCTTTTTTTTTTTTTAATCCCCTTTTTACATAACTGTTGCACAGTTCTTGAAAAACGGAAAAACTTCCTGACCCACCCCCTTCCAAACAACCTCCCCCAGACTCCGCTGGGAATGGCGAGCGCTGTTTTGGAAGGTTTCATGCAAAACATGTGCTCTACTAAAAATAATACCATCGGTGCTATTAAAACCAAAGCCAACAAAACAAACTCAAAAAGCGTGGCATGCAGCCTGGCTTTAGGGAATCAGCTCCAGTGCCGCAGGTACTCCCGACCCACAGGCATCCTTCCCCCCACACCTGCCCACAGCTGGGTCTGAGGACGGGAGGTTTGGAGGTCCCCGCTCCCTGCCCTAAAAAGTCCCGGTAAAAATTAGGAGAGGGAAAGCGGTGGGGATTCCCTTGGCTCTTTCTCCCCACCTCGTTTTCCCCGAGCTCGGACCCCGGGCTCTGTTCTCCCCGTCCCCCCCATCCGCCCACCCACCCGCCTCCTCCATCCCGGGCCCCACGAACTTGCTCCGGGCGTTTTTGCCATCACACCACGGAGACAAAGTAGGTCACGGCTGAGTCCAAGCCTGGCTGAAGCCGAGGCAGCCGAGCCTCGAAAGCTTTCCCATAGAACACACTTTGGGGTCGTCGTTTGCAATGTTGTTTGGTTTTGGTTTTTGTTTTTTTTTTTATTATTATGATGAAGATGATGATTTATTTTGGACACCGTGGGCGATCAGCTGAGCCGGATCCTGTAGTCCAAGCTGGAAGGAGAGGGAGAAGGGAGGTAGTTTGGGAGAGGGAGGTGGGGATGGATTTATTTTTTTGTTATTCCCCCATCCCCTCCGAGAGAAATATTAAGTTGCAAAAACCGATCCACCGCCTGTCAGGGCTGCTGCCCCTCTCCGTCTGCCCTCTCCAAACACCAACCGCTCTCTCTAAAAACCAACAGATCAACCCCAACCCAGACGAGCCTTCAGACCGGGTATTTAACTGGAATAGTTCACCGCAGTAAAAGAGAGGCTTTAAACCGGTTTTCCACCCTCAGGGCTCCGTTGGAGCACACGTGTGTGTTTGTTTTCAGGGTGACTGTGCGGAGGGTTAAATTGACAGTCCTTTCCAGGAAAAGCAAAAAAAAAAAAAAAAAAAAAAAAAAAAAAAAAAAAAAAAAAAGAGAAAGAAAGAAAGAAAGAAAGAAAGAAAAAGGTGTTTTCTATAATATCAGTAAAAAACAATTAATTTAAAAAATCCTGAGGCCCTAATGTGCTCGCCCTCCTCCTTTCCCCAGCCGCAGGGTGAACCCCGAGTCACTCCGGAGTGGCTCCGGCTTCGCCCCGGGGATCCGGATCTGCCCTCAGCTCTGCGATTACAAACCCAAATAAAGCCGGATTGGGAACGGAGGGGAACCGAAGGGGGAGGGGGGAGAAAGAAGGTTTGGTTCGAATATTTCCTTTTGCTAACTGCTGGTGATGCAAGTGTAGACCCAAAGGTAGAAAATAAACCCGCCCTGTGAATACGAACATCACTCCTGATCTCTACATGAGCATATATAAATACACATCTAGTTACAGACATCCAGGTATGCATAAGCGAAATGTACAGTCACAATAACATAGCGGGGGAGGGGAAAAGAGTTTGCTGAGTTGCAGGCTTGCATAAAATTTTCTTTTAACGGCTCATACTTTAGAAATAAAAATATTTACTCCTAATTCATCTGGTTAAAGCAAAATGAAACAAAAGCTCACATTAACATGACATGAGGTTTATTATAGGTCTGCTTAGAATGAAGAGGTAAGAGTGGGAAAAAAAATATGGACACTTTTGAGTCAGACAGAAATAAAATACCAACATTTCTGAGAAGCAATATTTATTGTCTTTTTTTTTTTTTTTGTCTTTTTTTTCTTAATGTAGAGACATGTCCTAAATTTCCCCAAAGCCTAGATTGGGAAAATAAAGACTTCTTGGCATTATAAGTAAATCCGTCTGCAGAATCGAAGCAGCACCAACATTCAAAAAAACTGAAGAGGAAAATACAACAAAACACAACAATCTCTTTTTTTTTTATTCTTATTCTTATTATTTATGTAAATCAGGTCATCACTGGACAAGAAACCGATTTCTACCCATTACCATAACAGCTTGTCTATAAAGAACAGAAAAGATTCAGATAGGATACTATCTAGTCAAGCGGGATTTTTTTTTTTGTTCGTTTTGTTTTTTCTTTCTTTTTTGTTTGTTTTTTTTTTTATACTTTACGTTTTTAAATTCCCCCACCCATTCACAGAGGTATAGAGTCACAGATAAATAACCCAAAAACTACTTGTTCGCCATATTTACACATTCCTGTTAAATTAAGCATAAATAAATATATACAAACTCAATACTGAATGCCTCTCTGCATTTCTTCTCAGGAAGAGTCGATAAACTGATATTTCTCACTGCATGGTCAGATTTTTCAAGAAGAGGAGGTGAAAGGGATCGTTTGGTGCACAAAATGAGAATTTTCTGTTATTTTTTTCTTTAATTTTTCCAGTTTCACAAACGCTTTTTCAGAGCTTTGCGTTTGTTTGGGTCTATATATATATATTATTTTTTGCCTTTATTTCTCGCTGGCACACAGTGTTTCGTCTCTCTCTCAATGTTCAGGCATTTGCCAGTGTGTTTGGGGATGTTTTGGGGTTTTTTTTTTTTTTTGGTTTTTTTTTCCCTTTGTATAAGAAAATATAGTATTTGTAAAAAGCCTACGGTGTCTCTCACACAGGGAAGCCGGAGAGGAGGGGGAGGTTGTCTGGGTCGGTCTGGTAAATGCTCACGGCAGCTGAAACAAGCACCAAATTCTCCAAGAAATGTGTGATAAACCGGTCAGAAAGAGAGGAGCAGGGGAAGGGAATAAGCCCTTTGGGCACAGCTAAAGGTCTTAAAACCATCCTTTCCCCGCTGCCTCCCAGCCCCAAATGCAAATCTGGGGGTTTGGGCAGAGATTGGTCTGGGATGCAAAGGGACTTTAAACAGCTTCTCACAGAGAATTTCTATTAGGTGGGACAAGACACAACCCGATTTTAAAGAAACCATCGGGTTGTAAAAGGATTCCCATAAAACTGGCTTCTTGTTTCCATCACATCTCGTGTGAATAACAACCAGGAAAAAAAAAAGAAAAAAAAAAAAGGCAGGGAGAATACAAAAATAAAAATCTTTCCTACGGCAAATAAAGAATTGTTATTAAAAAAAAAAAAAAAGTGAGACTAAGAATGAAATAAAATTTACAGCAACCCACCTGTTTGGTTTGAAAACAAACTTTTCATGGTCTCTCCTCAAACTTTTCCCTTGAGTTACAAAGAAAAGCTGCCGTGTTAATCCTCCTGTTTATTGATTTATGATCCCGAGGAAACCAAATCTTTTAATAACTCAATTATCAGATAAACGTCTGACGTGTCCCGCCAACAGAAGTAGTCAGGGTGGGAAAGTGGATGGGAGCAGGAAAATAGCTTCCAGAAGGAGGCTGAGTTTAGTTTTGGGGGAACCTCTGTTTGGGGGAACACTCAGCACTGATAGGAGCCACCAAACAATGGATAATTCCCTCTGGGACCAGCACTAGGGGACAAGGGCAGAGAGATGTGCTCCTCTCCTGTTTTCTGCCTGATTACATTAAATCATAAACCTCATGAATTTTTTCTGTACATTTTGGGGAGCAGATGGGGGGAGGGCATCCCACGGCAACCAAAGGGAATTTGGCTTCATTTTGCCTGAGCACTGCACAGTCTGGCATTTGCAGTTTGTGTCCTCCAGGCATGAGGGACAGACTGAAGTTCTTCCCTCAGCCTGCTCAAGGCTTAGGTCGTGGTCCAAGTGACCAAACCTGAGTCTAGCAGAGATTTCAGCAGCAGAAGGATCATGCCCTCACACCCGTAAGTCTTTCCCTGAGAAGTTCCAAGGGTTCCCTCTCCCCATTAACCCACAGTGGTGGTGGGATACTGTCCTCTGCAGTTAAAAGGAGAATCCCCTACATTTCCCCAAAGACAAGGAAAGGCCATTCCCAACATGGCCCCAGAACCTCCAGCTGGAAGCTCTGGGATGGCAGGGAGCAGGTTCCCACGGCCCTGCACATGCAGCTCGGGATGTGGAAGACTCAGAGATAATTTGGGCTCTCCTCACACCCAAAAGCTCCACTGGGCTGGCTGATGCTGAAGGGCTGGACCCACAGGCTCCTCACAAATCCTATTTGCAAGGGGAAGGCAAGGCAACATACAACACTTGGTGCTCTGCTCCAGTAAACAGGATAATCCCATCAGGCAAAGAAGGGAACTGTGCTTCCAGGTGGGGCCATTTGTTCCTTCCCAGATCCCTTCTTTCCCTTTTCCTTGCATCACTGCTAGGCCACTACACTGGAGCCTGGATTTTCTTTCCCCAGAAATCTGGTGAACTTTGGGGTGGTTGACGAGGGATAAGATTTGGAGGTCTGGGGGCTGCCTGGATGTTGTTTCTCAATCTGAGGGTCCCCAGCCTGAAGGTGGGGGATTCATGGTTTGATCACCACGCCTCCTCTGGTGGCAACCACAGGGATGTGACGATCCCTGCCACAACCAAACCCACTGGCAGGTACATGCCAGGGTCTAAGACTGCCTCCAATTCATCCCAGCAGCCCATGGAGAAGGCTGCCTGCCTCAATTCCTCCCTTTTCTCACAGGAGAGCCCCCACAGCACACTGCCCCAGAACCAGGGGTGCGTGAGCAAGGAGCAACTCAGGAGGGGCTGGTGCTCCCTGGGGCTGGATGATCCCTGGACTTGTATTGCCACGTGTTCCCAAATCACAGGAGAGAACAAGAGCTGAGACCTGGCTGCATGAGGGTTTGAGAAGCAGAGCATGCCCTCAGCTGTAACCATGTCTCAGAGAGCCAAGGGCACTAAGGGGGACAAGGGGATCGTGAGAGGGAATGAGATCCTGGGATCAAGGGATGTTGAGAGTATTGCTGAATTACTTCTCCCTCACTATCCACTTGGGAAGGTATCTCACAATTAACACAAGGCTAAGATTCCCCTCCCTCTCTTGTTTTGAGTTCAGGTGTGCCTGCCTGGGATGGTGGGACTGAGTCCTGCAGCTTTTGCAGGGATCCTAGAGGGAGACCTGACTGCACTGGAATTTTGCCAGTGACTCCATGAGATTTACCCACACCCAGTTCTGACATAAGCAAAAAGATGTGTCAGTGCACAAGCCCTACCTCACTGAGAAACACATGTAATTACCCAACATGGCAGAATCCAAACAGAAAGTCATATCCTTACACTTCAACATTATTTTTTACCCGAGAAGACAGAGAAATGTATGTTGAGGGGAAAAAAAAATAAAGAGAGAGGAAAGAAATGAGACTTCCTTCACCCCCACCACCCTAAATCATATATTTAAGACATCCTGTCAGACACCAAACCACCAAGAAAAACATTGGAGTTAAGAAGATTTTGCCCCCCTTATCACACCGACTTGTTCTAAAGCAAGAGTCACAAGACTTTTTTTTTTTTCTTTCTTAAAAAAAAAGATTTCTAAGAGAAACAGATTTCCTCAGACTGAGCTCAGAAATCAGGATATTCCCTGGCAAACCCTCCCCACTCCCATCACGAGGAGCCAGCTCACATGGCAACTCTTTCCTCTCTGGGTACAAAACCCTAGTGCCAAGCGAGTGCCGTAACATTCAACACAGCTTCTTATTCTCTTTGCAACAGTACACCTCGATTTCAACTTATATTTTTATCTTGTTCAAATTATTCCCTTTGAGCTTCTTTAAAGAAGTGCACCTACAGAATTCAGTAACAACTGGCTTTGATTTGAAAAAGCAAAAAAAGCAAAAAATAAAAAGTATCAGAATATCAGAATTGTGGATTTTTTTCTCTGTACCTGATATATTGTGTAGGGATCTCTAGTCCTCTTTGAAGAAGCTCATAAGCCAAGCGGGCAAAGCTTTAGGAAACAGAAAAAATAAAATAGTGCATACTCCTGAGAAAGAATTACATACTCATATCACTCATTTTTTGTTGTTGTTAACAGTTCTTTAAAAATGGGGGAAGAGCTCTCTCACACACACTAGTCAAGGAAATTAAGGACTGAAACATTGGCATAGTTAGGAATATAAAAATCCCTAGAGAAAAAGAGGATACCTCAGAAAATTAAGAAATCAGATAGTGCTGACATTGTACCAGACCTTACTTCCAAAATATTGCAACCCATTATAGACAAGGCATTTTACCATCAAAGACAAAATTACTAAATTACAAAGGTATGTTTGCATGCATTAATATGCGTGGGTATACACACATATTTTATATATATATATATATGTATATATATATATATATATGTATATATCCACATATATACATATATATCCACAAACATACAGAGGATACCCGCACCCCCCTGGGGAGTCAGGTGTGCACATACACAGATGCACACGCAGAGGCACACACGCACCCAGACACACCTGTAAACGCTGCCAATCTAAACAGAGAGTCTGTCTAGACCAGGAAAAAACACAAAAGAGTTCTTAAAAAATAGAGCTGGCAGATTCGGCTGAGCCACGGTGACCCCGAACGTCCCTTGTGGTGACACCTAAAGTTAAGATGCTGCTGTGAATGCAGCTGGTGTTGATGGCTTGGTGAGGGGTCTGGGAGCTCCCCTCCTTTCCTAGTCTAGACAGAACCAGGGTGGTGAGATGAGGTGGGAAGAGCTGAGGGGAATGAGGCCATGGGGTTGCTCAGAAAGGAACGCTCTGGAAGAATGTTTTAGTCTAGGTGGAGACAGGACGTTGCTCAAAACAGAAAGAAAAGGAATAAAATAATAATAATAAAAAAAAATGATAGCAAGACAGACCGTGCAGCTCAAGAAATCAAAGCACTGACACCAAAAATGTTTCTCCGATTTCTTCCAATAAGTTATTCATTTCTTTCTTTTATTATTATTATTATTATTAATTATTATTATATTCCCCTCCCCCCCCCCAATCATTATTTAAAAAATGTGAAAGAACAGAAGTGGGGAAAAAAATCCTGGTGGTTGTCTTCACATGTTCCTGGCAAGAGACTCTGAACCACTGGTCTTGCGCCATTGTGCTCCTCTAATCTTAAATTATTGTCTTTCTTTTATTATTTTTTAATTTATTATTATTATTATTTTGTCCTACTTAATAGAATTCTTCCAAAGCCCAA
The DNA here is from genome assembly GCF_963662255.1 of Cinclus cinclus. Taxonomy (NCBI): domain Eukaryota; kingdom Metazoa; phylum Chordata; class Aves; order Passeriformes; family Cinclidae; genus Cinclus; species Cinclus cinclus. Next base: position 4,232,009 of record NC_085048.1, read on the forward strand.
TCCAGTATTTTTAAAGCTAAAATTAAGACGATTTTGTTTTAAAAGGTTATCTCTCTCTCTTCTCCTTTTATTTATTTAACTTTTTTTTTTCCTTTCTTTCATTCTAATGTTTTTTCCTCTCTCTCTCTCTCTCTCTCTCTCTCTCTCTCATTTTCTGTGTTTCTCTTCCTTGTCTCCAGTTTTACTACCTGGTCCTTCGCCAGATGTGTGCCTGTTAGCAGTGTTGTTGTTCAAGAACATCTTGTCCATGCCTTTGAGAGCTTCAGTCAGGTAGTTTTGGAGGGCTGTAAGGGCAGCGCAGATAGCGGGGGCCCCAAAGCCGTGAGTGATGAGGCTGAAGTGAGTCAAGCAGCTCTGAATGCCCGGTTCCAAAATTGGGGTAGGCCGGCTGTTTCCAATGGGCGTCCTGTCCTGGGCCAAGAGATCTGTAAATTCTTTACAAAGTTGCCTGCAGGGAAGAGAGAAAGGCAAAGAGAGGGAGAGAAGAGTGGGTGTTAGGCTCATCCAACAGTTCTCTGTGACAACCAAAGGGCCGGTTCAGGCCAAAAGAGATCCCAAGACATGGGATGGGACCTTTTTGCCTCTATCATTTCCCCCAGCATTTCCTGGGAACCAGCCATGGCGAGCCAGCAGCTCCCTGCTCAGAATGATGTTCTTCAGGAGATAACACCGGTTCTGGAGATTCAAATCTCTCCAGCAGCCACAGGGATGTTTCTGAAGCACTGTGAAAAACCAGCCCTGCCTAGTGCCTTCAGGAACAACCAGGCTGAAAAGGAAACATGCCCTGGATCTGCCAAGCACCCATCCTCCTGGAGGCCTGACCCTGGCTCAAAGCAGCTCCCAGAAATACTCTCCCTGAAGGAAAACACAGCCATACACTGAGAGCTATTGGGTGGCACAGGGACCTGGTGCAGGGAAGGGTTAAACACAGCCTCTCTGAGATTGTTCAGGCTGGGCCACCTCATTGAGAAAAATTATGATTTGGGGACTCCATGCTGGCTTATTCAGGGCATGAGAAGCCAAGTGAGCACTTGCCATTTTATTCTGGGGGCATGGCACCCCAATTAACACATCAGAGTTAACATCTGGCTCTTGGTTGTTTGTCTGCACTTTTGAAAAATCAGATATGATTTTCCTAATGAATTCACACACAAACATTTTCTTTTGAATTACTCTGGTCCAAAAGACCTGCAAGTCAACAGGTGCCTGGGCAACACAGAAACCCTGGAGGCTGGTGGAGTTCCCACAGGAATAGTTTATTTAAGGCACCCAAAGGAATCAGTTTTTTAAGACAGGTGCCTACCAAGGGACTGGAGATAAAAAAGACCAGAATTAAAAAAAAAAAAAAAAAAAAAGGAAAAAGAAACCCTTAAAAAAGACATTCAGCTCTCTTCCTCTGAAATTCTCTGAAATTCCCAGTGGGTTAAAGGTTTCAGAGGTGGGGAAAGATAAAGGTCTACTTCTATGTGTATTATCCATTAAGAAAGTGCAAGAGAGGAAACTTTGAATTTGGAGAACAAACAGTAATGAGTCCAACATTTTACATCTTCAAAGAGCGAAGTAGGGTCTGCGAGCAATTAAAGTTCTGGGACATTAATATGTTCTGACCCTGCGGAAAAGGGCAATCAAATTCCAATCACGTCTAAGAAACATCTGGACAAATTTGAGCAAATGATTTTTCAACCCTCCATATATTTCTTTAAATTACACTGTCATCGGAGGCAACCCACGTCCGAGAGCATGAAATAAATGAGAGCTGTTTGGGATGGGATTCTTCTTTATTTTCTTTCCCTCCCCCCTTTTTTTTCTTTTTCCCTGGCAGACGAAGATGTGTGAACACTCAGCACCCACTGCCGAGTACCCGAGCAGACCATGAAGCATCCAGTGAGTAGCCTGGGAGGCACAGCCTGGTGTAAATCATCACATACAGCACACCCACCGAAAAAGTCCCGAGGGAGAGAGATGGGTTGTGGGGGGTGGGGGGGGGGGGGGCAAGTCGAGAATCATGAGCAGTGCATGATGGTGGGCTTTTTTTTTTCTTCTTTATTTCCTTTTTTTTAATAGATATTTTTAATTAAATCATATGGGAAAGCCATTGTAATTTAGTAGCAGACAGACAGGTGTGTGTGAGCAGCAGGAGGGACAAACACACTGTGGAAACAAATTATAAATTTTTGGTCCTCTTTACATAAAAATTATTTAACTGGGGATAGCTTTAGCTTGGAAGTGATGTACAACATCTAGGGGAGCATCGCCTACATCCCCTGTCGGGCCAGGGTCTGTTAGCAGGAACCCCACTGCAAAGGTGTGTGGAGGTCCTTTGGGCAATTCGAGCATCCTTCCTCCCCGCGGGGCTGCTGGAATTTGGAGCCTGGAAATTCCCTCTGCTTTCCAAACGGGCTCAGTGGAGGAGTTTGATGACAGGGAGGAATTTCTCCGAGAAGGGCAGAAGGGGATGAGTTAACTTGGCACTCACTTTGTAGCAAGCAGCATGTTTTTCCTGGAGTGGAGGTCGCTGGGGTCCGTGTGCTGTCTGTTCAGGTACTCAGAAACAGCTTTGGCTGGGAACTCCGTTTCACAGATGTACCCAAAATCCCGAGCTAAATGAACGGCCTCACCTGGAGGGAACGAGACGGGAATTAACACTCCGGGCACCGCCGGCCCCGGGCTGGGTTGGCTCCGACCCACCGGGACACTGGGCAGAGCCCTGGGGGACTCCGGCTCCTTTGGGCCATGTTTGAAAACCTGTCATCATCCCTTCCACCTCAGGGACAGGCTCCAGTTTTGTGTTTTCCCCCCACCCGCCCTATTTTGGGGACAAGAGTCGATGGGACAGATTTTGGGTGATGAGATTTGTCATTGCTGCGCTGCACTCGTGTCGGTCAGTGCCCCTCAGCTGCTTGTGCAGAACGGAGGGAAGAGTTCACACACACACCTGCCACGCATACACACACACACACAGCTTTAAAATTAACTGGACCAAAGGAAAATGCGAGAGGAAACTGGTCAAATCCTGAAAAACAAAGGACCCAAACTTCTCTGAAGAGCAGAGAAACCATTCTTGTTTCAATACCTCAGATTATTGTCCAAAATTTTACAGATGTGGATATATTATTAATATCAATGTTAATTCATCGTGGTACGTTATAGACACACTTTATCCACACACAGGCCGCTCGCATTATTATCACAGTTACCACCACATCTGTAAAATTATGGAGATATTTGCATTTAGCCCGATGGCAATTGAACTACCCTCATTTTTAACTGACCATCATGAAACAAGAATTCCGGGTGGAAAGATAACAACTAATGACAACTCTTTCTGTGAACAAAATAATTATTATTCTAACTCTAATTCTAATTCACTTTTCCTGCCTGCCTGGTTTCAGGTTTCTTGCCTACAGAGGTTTGTGTCATCCAACTCCTACTGATGTACTTCATGCCACAAGAAGACAGTAGCTGCAGAAAGGGGGAAAAGAGGAGTTGGGAAAAAACCCTCAGACTCTAGAGGGATTCCACCAGATTACAGCTCAGCCCCTCTAGAATAAAGCGTTAAAGCCTTTAAAGCATCGCCCGAGGGACGAGGGGGAAGATTTCCAGAAGCAGGTATGTCTAATAACTCCAGGACCGCGTTATTTTTAACTATCAGGAGTTGCTTTCCAACGTCATCTCCTGCTCTGCAATGCTTCTCGCTAATCACCAAACCGGTTAATGAAGGCGAGGGCCCCCGGCAGAGCCTGGAGCGGGGGTTCCCGAGCCGGGCAGGGTCATCCCAGGCAGCGTTCGGGCAACGGGGGCCGGGACCGGCCGGAGCGTTCCTGTTCCTGCGATACAGGAGCAGCTGTGCTAAACCTGGCTGCTGGCAGGAAGGAGGAAAAAAAACCAAACAAACAAAAAAAAAAAAAAAAAAAAAAAAAAAAGAGGAGATAAAACTCCATCAGGTGCAGCTCTTCCAAAAGGAGGGAACTCTCTGGAGGCAAACTGTTGATTTGTACGGGAATCAGGGGAGAGGAGGGGAGTGTACACCTTACTGCACACTTGACATAGATCTTGGCATCACTACACAACCCCACCGGCTTTTGAGCCCCACACCAGGCTCGGGGAGGGGCTGGTGCTGCTGCGAGCAGAGTGAGCGGTGTTCCGCACACACCGCGGGGTCAAGCTGCACTAACAGGGCTCTCAAGGGCAACTGTGCCCCCCGAAATGTTTCTCACCTTCTCTAGCGAGACACTATGCCCCTAACCCACACTGAGCCTTGGCTCTCGGCATCACCCACTTGCGGGTACCAGCAGCAGCTCTCTCCCCCCAGCTCTTTTCGCGAGCCTTCCTGCAGCTCTGTAAGCGGCAGGGTCTTGTCGCTCACATAACTCAATCAAGAGTCGAAAAGTTAATATCTAGAGCAAATATTTGTGCTTGCTTTATACGCAGAAGAGATAAGTGGATTATTTATATACGCCTCTCGGTGTGTATGTGTAATGCAGATACATATAATTCATAATTGCATCCATATTATTCCTGTTAGGTTTTTTTTGGAGGAAGTCCAACTTCTCTTAGCATAAACGCGCGCATAACCCTAAACTTATTAGTGGCGCTAAACTTTTCCTTGTCGATACAGTAACCACAAATCAAAGAAACACGCTGGCCACCAAAATGACATTAGTTGACTTGAAATGACTTGAAACCTTCAGCCTGTCCTTCCCTCTCTCCTTCCTTAGGAGTACCTGGTCTCTTTGTTCAGCTCCAGCCACCTAAGGGAAACCGAGCTCTGCTACTTTTCTTAACTGTTCAATTGCTCTGCTTGCTTCCACAAAAAAAAAGAAAAAAGAAAAAAAAAAAAAAGTAATTTCGTATTATTTTTCCTCACTGAGCATCTTGTAGTGACCATAAATCAGTTCAGGAGGAGCGAATTAACGAGAGGATGGAGGAGTAGACCTGGCGTCGGAGATCACAGGGTGGAAATTAATAGCACGAGGAATGGGACTGCCCTGCAGAGTTACACATGCACACAAATGTACGCGCATATATCCACATGTACACACACAGACACACTCCCTCACTCTTGCCAACAAGAGGGATCAGTGATCGTCGAGCCAATGTCTTCATTTTTGGGAATGGCTTCCTTAACTGTGACGGTGCTCCTCTTAACCCACCCCCGATTTTTACCTCTACAGGATTTTCGCAGCTGAACTCGAAAGTTTTGGGTATTTTTTTTGTTTGGTTGGTTTTTTTATTTGTTGTTTTTTTGTTTGTTTGGGGGTTTTTTGAATGTTCTTTTTACTTGCATGTTTGAGGGCTTTTTGGTTTTGTTTGTGGGGTTTTTTTTTTGATGTGTGAATGTCAGACAGGAGCTCAGAGCAGGCAGGGGTGTGAAAGGAGCTGCGACTCTCGGCTTACCTTCCACCAGGGAGGTGAGTAAAGTGACATTTGCGGCCTTACGCCTGCCGGCTGGTAAATTCAAACCGATTTTTTCTAGCCTTTCTCGCAAAGATCTCCCCCCGTTTTTCGATTTGGCTCTAGAATTGCAAAGAAATTAACATCGTGATTAACCCCGCAGTGTTCCTGGAAGAAACGTTTAGTCTGCGCAGTCAGCGAAGCCTGGGAGGATTTCCACTCGATGTTAAGGACTCTGGGGGTGTTGATTTCTGCTCTGGTTTGCTAAGATTTTCTTAATTTCTCCCAGGGGTAGAAGTGGGGATGAACCCACTTTTCTCCCGCTTTTATCCAGGGAAATCAAATAACGCCAAACAGCGATAATTAATGGAAAGATTCTGATCTAGAGAGCAAGTGGGTATGATACCAACTTGGATTAAGATGTAGTAAAGGGATGGGCAGGAAGCTAGAGGAGGATTAAACCCTCTGTTATTCCAGGAAAGAGCCAGAACAAGACGAAGGGTTAAAAAAAAAAAAAAAAATCTGAAAAGTTCGAAGGAAATGTGTGTGCGCCTGTGGATAAATTGAAAAGGAGGGGAATATTTATTAAACTGTTTCCCGCCTGTGAGCGTGTTTTGGTGCGAGGAGGCGATGCTGAGGGGAACAGCTCACCTGAGGCAGGGTGCGTTATAGAGAGGGAATGGATTTCCTGGGGGAAGATTGGAATATCTGTCGGAGGTTACTGATAAGGGCAATAAAAGGATGAGTGAGCTATACATGGGAAATTCAGAGCTATTGTTCGAACACCCATACATATGTAAACCCCCGGCGATGAAATCTTGCCACCTGCGAAGTCAGGGAGAGTTTTGGCACCTAAAAACAAAGTCTACACCAACTCTCTCTTAATTCTTATTTAAAATTTGTTTAAGAATTAGAAGTCACACTTAGAGAAAGGAAACCAGAAGCTACAGAGAAGCCAGACTGGCTTCCCACTATTTTATATCGAAGTAAATAGGGCTGGATGGCAGAACTGCAAGAGAGCAGCTTTCTATATTTCGTCTGCTCTGAACTAAAATCTTGTTTAAAATTTAGATTCAAGATAGGAACTGAAGTCAGCAGCAGCCAATAATTATGGCTTGGGCCACGTCCAGAAATCTGCTGAAGTTCAATAATAATGCTTCTTTACCTTGGTAATTATATTTTCTACAGAACATCTCTCAGATGTTCTCCCTGCTCCATTTGCAGTTGTACAGAAGGAGCAGGCAGGTTAGCATCTGTAAGTAAAAATCTCTGCTGCTCTCCCTGGCAGCTGAACAACGATTACAGACGTTCACATGGAACAGCAGCTATTTTAGGAGTCCCTAAGTCTCACGTGTATATTTGGGTGACTGACCACATGTAGCAGAACTTTCCCCCCTCATCTCCAGATACGGAGCCAGAGCCCCTGACATCATCACGGAATTTTTTGAGAGGGCGAGGGGGGAACCCCAAACATCAACTTCATTTTAAAGCACCTTAGAGCCAAAGTATCCCAGCTGCTGCTAGACGAGATTTCAAGATATTTCCTCCTATAAGATTAGTAACTTTTAAACACGATCTGAAGTTTATACATTGTCAATTTGCATGCATCTGTCCCTGTCCAAAAGTTATGATTTTTATTCCAGCCTGGTGTCTACCTCACACACAGAAAATGAAATCTTGTACCTTCCCAGCCTGAGTGTGTGAACAGGTGCCACGCATTGTTACCTCATGGCTTCTCCCCTGTTGTGACTGGAGGTAGAGCCTGAGCTCACCTTTCCTACAGACAAGCCGTGCTGACATTTCACAGTCCCTCAGGCACTTGCCAAGAAGAAAAAGTCCTTTCTCCCTGGTAGCCTTTCCGGCTAATGGCCTTAGAACTTAAATTCTGATTGCTTCTACTTAAAAGCACAGTCTGCCTCTTTGTTATGATGGAGTGGCAACCGGACCTCAAGGTTAGTCCTTGCTCCCCACTTTCTTCAGTACCAACAATGTCAACTATTTTGAGGTCTTCAGCAAAAATCCACCAGGACATTAGCGGGTGATTTGCACAAATATTAAGCAACAAAGGCCTCTTTGAGACCAGCTGTGAGCTGTAGCAACTTTCTCTGTGTGAAGCACCAAGTTTCTGACTTTCAGAGCTATCTGTTGGTGGCATTTCTTTAGTCAGGTACTTGCCTACCTTGCAGTTTGCCTATCAAATCCACGCCTCATAATTGACATAACTGCCTGATCGTTATTGTCATATAGAGCAGGCCTCATGGGTTTATCTGGGAAATCCCTAGAAATACATTAGGTCCTGAAATTCTAGTATTCAGCCCGAAACATGCTCATCATGGCATTTGATTTTGTCCACTTTCTAAGAGTGAAGTGTGAGGAGGAGCAGAGATAGAAAGTGTGTGCATGGACGAGGAGAAAATCTTTCTGTCTCAGTTCCTCCATTTGCGGCTAAACAAGGCCAAACCTTTCCCTACTCTCCATACATTCATCCCAATGTTTGAACACGGCACATTTTTTTGCCTTACCACCAGCATCACACAGAGAGGCTCTGGCGGCAGCATCAGTGCGTATCTGAAAACATCTCTACTGTTGACCAAGGATTTCTGGTGCATGCATGGGGACCCAGACACATGCACACGTTTGCCCCCAGCCTCTTACCTTCTAAGTACTCCTCCTAGGAGGGATGCGTTCAGACACTCTGGAGGGGAAAGGCGTCTTTGAACTTCTCCCACAGTTACTTTATACTTTGAAGTTGAGCTAAGCAAAGACAAGCGGCCAGGTACAGAGCAAAACACCTCTCCGGTATTGACTGAAATTCCACCCAGGAAGCCATCTTTATTCATCATCAAAGAAGTAACAGATTTTGGAGGAACCGGAACTGGAGAAAGAAAAGGGGAGGAGGGGAGAGAGAAACCATCACGCCACGAAGGAGCACAGGATAAACCACAGTCTCTCTGACATGCACAGAACAGCAAAATGAAAGGGAGTTTGAATCTCTGGCTACCTCCAGCAACCTAAAGGGTGCTGCTCCCCCAACCTCTAGGAAAGTGCTCCATGAATGATGGATGGAGAGAAGGGTGGTACAGTACAGCCTCTATGCAGGGTTTGATCATTGGGAAATAAAATACATATTGGCAAGCACCTGGCAACTTTCGGGTTTGAGCCTGTGTCTCACCCAGAGCCCCCCGATGCCTTTTGTACAACGGACAGCGCCTTTCTGGAGGGGAAAAAAAGAGGAAAATTTACTTTTTTTTGGCTAATGTTTCCATTACTGCTAAGCTGAGCCAGGAATAAATTCACTGCACGAAGGGAGTTGCTGTCTTAAATAAGTATCAAGGCTGGAGGATACAGCAATGAGAAGACAGCTCTGTTATTGCTTTGTGTTTTTATTAAGTCTGGTTTATGAAATAAAATGAGTCTTTTCCTTGAGAAAAATGAACACCAGGAAAAAAAAAAAATCTGGTCTAACCATGGTGCTCTCCACTCTGATCATATTGTGCTGTCCGTGAAGTAATAGGAACTCTCCTGCCCATGAATAAAACTGATTTAGTTACTGCAACACGTATTTATAGGTAGTTATAGGGAAAAGTAAAAGAGGAATGATATAGGGAAACTAAACAAAATAAAATCACGTTGTTGTCTCCAAGATAAAAGGTATTTCTTTTCTCTGAGAAACGAGTGAGGTTATTTTAAGAGTGACCAAGGGATTATAACGAACAAATTCCTATAATAGCAACCAGACACACTCAGAAATAAACAAAACAAAAAAAATGACTAAACTAAAACTGAGAGCAATTCCCCCGTGACATGAATTTTGTTTACAAATGAACTTAAATAGCTCCCTTATAATTGTGTGTAACTGTTATGATTTACAGCAGGTGCTCTAATCAATCACCCAATCACTTTAATTTATAGGGAGCCTCGTTGCATTTTCCCAGTTGTTTCGTTTCTGCAAGTAATTGATAACAAACCATACTTAAGGTATGTTTTATGCAGGAGTTAACAAGAGCTGACAGCTGCTACTGCAGCTTCCTCTCGCATCCACGGCAATACACGTTTCCTTACAGAGAATATATGCTGAAATTGGGGGTTTTGCTAGTGGGAGAGCCCTGGCTGTCCAGCGGGCATGTTTCAGAGGAGAAGACTAATTGATTACACACCCTCTTCAAGCAGATACTGCTCCACAATCTCCCGTTTCCACTCAATCAATTGCAAACCCAGTTCGGCAAATAATAAGGTTCTATTATGCACATATGCCAGCTATTTAGGTAGTTATAATACATGTCAGTTAAGTCATAAAAGCCCTGTTTATTTGCAACATATCTGGAGAATCAAACCATTAGGGTTGAGCGGATATTTAAGTCGTCTGGAGCTGCTAAACAATAAGATCGGGTATCCTAATATATTACCAAGTGCTAACTACTGGGCAATTGCCAATTTTATAACCTCAGTGCATGGAATAGACACAACCGTGTTTCACTGTTTTTATTGCAGATCATTTCCTACTGCCAGACCAGACCCCCACAATAAAAGCTCTATAACAGCTAAAAACCAAAAGGCATGTCGATTTTAGATATACATATTGCTGCGTATGCCTTGTATATAGTCTCCAGTATAAACAAATTATTTTGAGTGGCTTGACTTCAGGGAATCAGAAAGTGAAATGGATTCCTATTTCTCTATTATTTTTAGTTAGACACTTCGTGTAGCTCATAAAGGCAGTTTCAAATAGTTTGAGAATGGCTCAGAAACAGTTATAAAAGAGTTAGAGGCCCGCTCCTGCTTCCATTGATATTATTAGGAATTTTTTTTTTTGCCAATGATTTATAGGAAAAGATTCGTTTGTATATCAGAGGCAGTACCAGCGGAACAAAAAATGCTATTTGTATTTCCCCCCTCATTACACATAAATATATCTCTTATTTCATGCACAATTATCTGTTTGAGTGAAGCATCAAGTAGAAAAAAAAAGAAATTAAAGGGGAAAAAAGTTGGATTAAAGCACTGCCAGACAGATTTTCACGACTGGCATTTTTTTTTTTTCTTGGGACAAACACACGGGCTCTGCGGTTCGAGTACACCTTTACCGTGGCTATATTTAGTGACCAGTTTATCAGGTCACTGTCCAGTGAACTGAGAAATTAAACAAGAGGCAGCAATTCCAAGAACATCTGATCTTAGTCCAAACTCACTAAAGAGAGAAGGACCCGTGCAATGCTTAAATGTACCTCACCCCGCTCGCTTTGGCCTTTTAGAGCACTCATTACATTAGTTAACCTTTGAATTATGGGTTTTCACGTGCTCGGGTTGGTTTTGTTTTCCCCCTTGCAAATTGCTTTTGGGAAGCAGGCTGGCTCCCTTCCTTGCTGGAAGAGCTCCTCAGCTGCTTTTCCTCGCAGTGTTTCCCTGAAAAGGACGGTATGAACAAACCCATGAGAGCTCTGAACCCGTTTGAGAGGCTTGCCAGGCGGTGTAAGCATATCTATTGCAATTTCATAGCTTCAGAGAGATCTATTCTATCTAGGCTCTATATCTTCTGTAAATTACCTAACGCTGCCTGCAAAAAGTGTTTGCCATGGAATGAATTATCTCTATCTATATCATATCTATATGTTTATCATGGCTGGAGCTTTTCAGACAAAGCCCAGACATCAGCAGAGATAACAGAACGTGGAGCTTTTGTGGGTGAGGAGATCTCCACGTCCGTGCGTGCAGCTGCATGTGTCAAATCCCTGCGCCTACGTAAATAAATCCGAATGCAATAGAGGATATTTTTAGCCAATGTCAACTTCCCCAGTTGGTCAGGGACTGCCACAACTGCTGAAATGACACAGAATAACACACACGTACCCACACAGCATCCCCACCACTCCTGCTTTCACTTTATCCCATTTAGTTCTTGTCATCCCCAGCAGAAACTGTTCGATTTTCTTTCACACCCAAACTCTACTTGCTCCGTGGGTGTGAGCACTCACAAATACATAATTCCCCCTTCCAAAATCTTTGCCTTCCCCATTCTGCCTTCATTTATACTTCTCTACCTCCTTTGTCTCTCGTTTTCATCCCTATATCTCTTTTTCCTCACTCTTTCCCCCCCCCCCCCCCTTTCTTTCCTCCTGTGGTTACTTCCATCCTCTTTGTCATATCTCCCCCTTCCATTTCTCTTCAGCTTATCAATAAACCGGGAGAGCAACAGTAGCCGCTTGATTTGTTAGTAATTATAAGCATACTGTTCCTGCAAACGGGATCTCTAGATGAGTGAGATCGCTTTAGAACGACAGCAGGAAATGGTGGGGAAATGGAGCATGGCGAAACTCAGCGTGAAGCTTTCAGTTCTTTACATGTTTACAATTTTCTGTGCATACATTAAGTCTTAGGCTTTTTTTTTTTTTTTTTTTTTGTGGTTTTCGGTTGGGCTGCTCGCCACAAACGTGTGAAAATGCGCACAAATGTGAATGCACAAATGGAAAATGAGTGGAAAAAAAAGCTGTTTTGACGACAGTAAAACTAAAGAAATAATATATTTATGTCCTGAAAACAGCTGTTTAATAAGGGTTTAAGCTATGGATGTCATTGCAATAACCCAGCTGAATAATATGGCAGTCGAACAGTCAGTCAAATAATCAATCAGAAGAAATATTTCTTATTAAAAACGTCGTGGACAACTTAATTAGTTATAAACTATCAAACTACTTTCAATTTTTCTTTTTTTTTTTTTTTTTTTTAACTCTTCCTGCTGGAGTTTAAATGAGTAAAAAGTTCTTTGTCCGTGTTAACATCAGGACTTTGCTGCAAGTGGTGACTAGGTCTGACTCAGCAACCAAGCCTAAAACGTCCGGGAAGCCTAAAGCGTCTTAGAAGCTGAAACTAAAGAGACCCGGATCTCATCTTAATTTTAAGGAACAAGTACAAAAAGTGCGTGTTCATCTCGCATTTCCTTCTGTCCCCCTGGTGCCCTCCTCTCCCGCCCGTCTCCACCACCGCAGTCCCCGTCCCCTGAAAGCCGGGACTAAATTCCAAGGTGGAATATATTCCCTCGAAACCGTTTTGCATTTAATTAAAGGGGATCCTCAGGGTCAGTGGGTAACCCAGGAATGAGCACGAAACTGAGTGGAGTTGAAGCAGCATCTCTTGAGCCCCAGATCTATCACCTGAAAAGCTGAGGCCAGAGTGGCTCTCAGTAAATCATTTATCCGCTGCTCCAAGGGGTGGGGTGGAAACTCGTGCTGGATTATTAACAGCTAAAAACAAAAGGTTAAGACACTTTCTTTCATGTGTTTCCTTAAAATAAGAACAACGGAGCGTGTTTGCAAGACCATGAATTAAGATCTTCAAGTTAAAATGGCCTTTCATGCTAAATCAGATGTGCGTGTGCAGGCGATCGTCAGAAACGGCTGAAAGTAAATAAATAGATCAGAATAATTTTAAGGTCACTGACTGTGCCCCAGAGTCACAAAAAATTAACTTGGAACTCAGGCCATGTAAGGTTTTGCAGAAGGACAACTTCTTTCACCATAGAGAGTGCCAAGGAAATTTCAGATGAACATTTGACAAGGGGACCAGGTCTTTTATTCCTGACACATGGCAAACCTTCCCTTCATTTCAGCACAATTCAAGGGAAAGGCCTCCAAACGTGCAGCCGGTAAGCTCTGAAAGCTGAATTAAATCTGATATTAATGTTCTTGGTGATTATTATCGTCTTGATGATTTATCTGGCTCCCTCCCTCCTACTTCCACCACCCAAATCTTAATGGAAGTGGGAGTTAAAGATGATTTTTTAATGTCTCGTTGGATTTTTAGACTGTTAATGTACCGCATCCTTCTCATTATTAGTTTATTGATTGTTCATTGACCAGCCCCCTTCAAATCGTATTAACCACCCTCTGCCAGTTTAGATTAGGGGAGTTTAAAAAGCACCTTTCATTATTTCAGCGCCACCACCACGGTGGAGTTCAGGCTTGGTAGCTTAATGCTCTCTCTAATGGGGCAGCTAAGAGACAAGGGGCCACGGTCCCTGCCTATTGCATTAATAGCTCAAAGGGGGCTAATACAGAAAATTAGCCTTAAACGAGCTCTGGAGATCTCCAAATGAAAGAGCCATTTATCACGCTGGCTACCTTCACTCCACTCGTTTGCTCTCTCTACTGGGAACAACTCATTTCCTCTTAACTAAATTACTTCAGAAATGTCAAGTAAGCTCAGATAGCAAACGTAACAAGAGCCTGGGTATATGTAATCTGTTGTGTGGGATCGATACGTGAGATAAATCAATAGCCGTGTATGAATCCTATATCATTTCCTTAATATTTTGGCAAACCTTTTGCATAGAGAGATAATTCCCTCTGCAGGCCTCAGAGGCCATAAAGGAGCAGACACAGCCTGGGTGATATAATTAAGTTTAGGCTTCAGGTCCCCATCATGCTATTCCCACTACTTTGCAATTAAAGAATTTTAGGCACTGAACTGGGATTGGGTGGCGCAGACCCTCTGTGACCCTTGTCAGCCAAATATGAGTCACGAGAGTGTTCCACTGCACAAAAATCTGTCAATACCTGTGTGCCTGTCTGTCTGTCTGTGCCATCTGCCTGCAAGAAGGACGCTCAGAGTTTAAATAACTTGTTCTTGTTTCAAAGTACACCCTCACAGCTACAAACTGCAGGGAACAAAGCGAAATTGATACCAAACGCTTTCTGTGTTGCTCCTTCCCTTGTCCTGATTAAATATTGACTGCCACAAATGTGACCTGCTATTTATTACCCTTTCCTCTTCCTCTGCACCCAGGAAACTCACTGTGCAAAAAAAATTTAAAAAAATAATACAATATTCATTTATGCTCCAAAGTTTCTTGGATCTCAGCCTTACTTCTAAGGAACGAAATGCTGCTACAGTGACTTTTAAACAGTAGCAAATACATCTCAGGCTCTTTTTAAGTAACTTTATTTCCAAAGAGCATGTGTCTCCTGTTCATCATGTGTAGACTCAGAGTATCCCTTCTGGCTGCAAATAGGCACAAGTAATCCCACCTCGATGGGGCTGGGTCTCTTTAGGCAGCAGCTGCTCCATCTGGGGCCTTTGCAATGCCCTCACACATGAAGCACACCTAAATAGATGCCTAATACATATAAAAAACTATACCTAATATGCAATAATTGCAGGCATTCACATTCTAGTGCTGGTCGCTGTCTAATTGCACCTCCCAGCACGCACACGGATGTCTCTGCTGTCCTCGTCAGATGAAGGATGGAGAGACACAGGCGTGCGTGTGTGTTAAAAAAATAATAATAAATAAATTTTTAAAAGTATTTTTGATTGTGTATTCTGCAAAAGATCATCACGGAACAACCTTAGAAAGGAATCTCTCCACCACAAATCAAGTACCAATTAATCAAATACACCCAAGAGGGAGTGCATGAGGTGTCAAATGGGGGTGGGGAAGAGGGAGGAGAGTGAGAAAAAGAAAAAATACAACCAGAAACCATCAGGTTACAGACCTTGAGTATAACCCCCACCAAACATTCAAACCGAACCAAAACAACAGAAATATACAACCTTTTTTTTTTTCCTTTTAAAAGTTAAATAACTTTCTACTTCTTAAAAAAGAAAACCCCAAAACCCTTCGACCTTTCAACCGATAGTCATAATTGGTGCTGTCAAATGGTCTTCAAGTTTTCATTTGTCCTCGCTCAAATAACCAGACCTTGATCTAGTGTGTGAAAGAGAGACCGTACACGGAGATTCAAATTAAAAAAAAAAAAAACAAAAAAAACCCAACAACAACAACAAAACAAAACAAACAAAAAAAACCACAAAAAAAAACCCCTCAGCAAAACAAACAGCCAACAACAAAATAAACAATAAATACACGGAAGGACCTCATGCTGCCTTCAACACATTTTAGATAAACACCCTCCCTGTTATTTTTCTTTACATCCTAGAAAATCGTCGCTGTTAAACTATTTGTGCTCATTTAACAAATAACAAGGTCCTGGAGATAAGTGCCGTTGAGAGTAAGCATAAGGGACAGCGTTTTTAAACCTCGTCTCTGGTACTTAAAATTGAATCTAGAAATAGAAGCTCCTTAGATAATTAAAGATAGCTTTCCCTCCATTTGCAGCGTGTGATCTGTTTAATGTCTATCAGCATAACACAACACTAATCGCCAAGCATCTTCGAGTGACTGTCAGAGAAATGTAAAAAAATTAAGCAGCTGCAATACGCCCAAAATGAGTTATTGTAATTACATTTAATTAGTTTAATTAGTTAATTATTTTGCTTACAGCTGTACAAGAGACTGCAAACATTTGTTAATATCACATTCGCTTTAACAGTATGGGGTGGCTCTGCAGTTACACTAAATCATGGGCGCATATGTAGAAAGAAGTAAAAAATGGACATGGGGAAGGGGGGAATCTTGGGGGAAGGGGGGAATCTTGGAGGGAGAGGGGAAGGGGGCTGAGTCTGCCTTTCCATGGGCATCTCTTGCTCTCCTCTCCGCCTCTGATTCGCCTGGGAAATGCATTTACGGCCCAAAGGGAATCAACCCCTTCCCCCATTAAAAGCCAAGGGGTCCCCACCGAAGGCTATCGGGGGGAGAAGAGGAGGGAAGGGGGGGCGGAGGGAACCGCACTGGAGCACGGGGTGCCCCATTAGAGAGCATTCGTGTAATTAAACCCTTTGAAGGGCGGGGGGAGGCGGGGATAGAAACTTTTCCTTTCCGTGTCTTATCCCTTCACTCTATCTGCTGATCCAATCAACTATTCATCTTGCTGCCATGGGTGCCTGCTTCCCGGAGAAACTCATTGCCCCAAAGTCAAAATATATCATGAAGATATCGCTACACAGTAAAAGTTTGTCTAGCTTGTTGGAATAATCCATACCTTTTTTAATGACAGACTGGTCCAATAAGTTCATACCGCTGTTATTGGCATCTTCAACTGACTGTGGATATAAAAACATCACTATTCAAATTGACTGGATATTAAAGAATCGCGTACATAAATCATGTCATTCCAAACTGGAGTCCCTGTTATTTTCATTTATATTCATTCACTAGGGGAGGAGGGAATTTTTTTTTATTGTTGTTATTATTATTATTATTATTATTATTGTTATTATTATTATTTCCCCCAACCGACAAGGAAATTAAATTCTTCCAAATTATATAGTCTTCTAATAAAACAAAAGGAGGTGTGAAGCATATGGGGTGCAATACTGGTTTTGTTATCTTATAAAACACTGATATAACATAGACTTCTTTGCATTCCATAAAGCTTTATATTTCTTCCTTTGAAAATGTGGCAATTTGGCAACATCTGCAAGATCTATTGCATGACATAAATGAACACGATTAAGGACAACTTAAATGCTCCCTCCTCTTTCCTCCCCCTCCTCCTTTTTATTTTTTTTTTGTTTGTTTGTTTAACCCTGCTACATCTTAATAATTCAAGGACCATTGACTTTTTATATATCATAGTTTATATTATGAACTTTTAATTAAAACCTAAGCCTTTCGGAGTGCAGTGCAACTCCCCCATCGTACAGGGGATGAGCAAAAAGAGATTTACAGCTCCTGAGGTTGCTTCCGTGTCTTGAATTAGTGGGGATGGGGAGGGAGGAGAGGGAATATACATTATCAAAAGTATGAACCATCAAATTGATTGCCTAGGAAAAAAAAGTCTCCGAATTTCAAAGCCTTCCCCTCTCCCCCCCTCTATTTTTCCCCTTTCTTTCCAGCCCGCCGAGGAGCACACCTGTTATTATGGCATTAACTTCTTTAGCAGGGAAGAGAACAAAGACGGGCACAGAGGACACACCAAATGTTTGGTTTCATTTCTCAAAACGAAAGTGGAATATACAAAAAAAAAAAAAAAAAAAAAACAAAAACCAAAACAAAGCAAACAAAAAAACCCCAAACAAACCAGAATTAATCTCGTTCGGCACAGTAAAGCTATCTCCGAAAAAGAAGAGGTGTCGTAAGAACTATTTATTGCAGGATTCTGAAAGGTTCCGGTTTAGGGTAAATTTTGAGGAAAAGGTGGATCTTTGAGTTTCGTGGCCTTATTATTTTGTTTTTCCCATTACTATTACTAAAGGGTTTGCTTTTTTCAGTGTTATTGCATATTTGGGGAGTTTTCACTCTTTTCCTTGATAAGCAAAACACCTTTATAGCAAAGCAGCTATTTACTTCACCATTATTTTAACTTTATCTTTGCTACGCAGAGAAGCTGAGCTTATTCGGATCTGGCCCTTATCTCTGTCTCTGTGCTCAGTGGAGACATTCCAGATGGAATGCGGTTTAGGAGAAAATTACATCTCTCCAAAATGCGATGGAACAATATTTTCTACGAAAGCTTTCCTTTCATTTTCCTTGAATCCACCCTCAAACGAGCGCACACACAGAGCGGTGCCTTGTGTGCTGTGTTTGGGCATGGCTGTGTCTCTCTCTCATAATCAATAGGCTACATACCTAAAGGGCACAAAATAAAATTACAAAGTCTTCCCTCCTTTCCCTGAGCAGCTCCCAACGAGGGACGATGAGCAAATCCTGCAGCCTGCTGGAGTGCAGCGTGGTGGCAGAGAAACGGAGGTAAACGTGAAACATCACCTTCCCTTTCCTTTTTTTTTTTTTTTTTCCCCCATCTTTCCTCCTTATCTCACCTTATCTCTGGAGTCGATGGTTGCGCGCACTCTTTATGCGTGTGCGTGCACTCCACTCGCTCCATCAGCAACGTGGGTTAGTTGTTGTAGTTAATGAGAAGACTCCTGTCTGATTTTCTATCTAATTACGCCCTCCTGCTGGGTTTTTGTACAGGATATTCGCTCAGCATGCTGGCAGTTAATAGTCACAGAGAGGATCGTAAAGATTTAATTAGGACTGCATGCGGAAACGTGGAAAAACAACTCAGACTTTTAATTACTAGACTTCTTTAGTTAAAAGTGATACCAGGGGTTACTTTATAAGAGACTTGGGCGTTTTGGTGCAACTTAACTTTCCGTGTCTCTAGCTAGCACGTAGTAGCAGCGTGAGTGAGGAGGAGGAGCGGAGGTGTGTGTGCAGGGAGGGGAAAGGTGATGAGTTTCCAGATACACTTGGAAAATCTGGAAAGGAAGATTCCCCTCCCTTCCCTCCTCCAATAATCTGACAGCATGAAGCTTCCTAAGTACTATCTATAACCACCTTATTCAACTTCTGTGGATCCATCTGAGTGAAAGCCCTAAAAACTGAGCTCTGTATTTTCTTTCAAAGAGTCTACAGAATCTGAATTTACCCCTCCATTTTTCCTTCATCGAACCCTTTATTACCGTAACCCTACTTTTACCCAGCAGGCGGGGGAAAAAAAATATCTGGGCTTGCAATGGTGGGTTTTTTTCAGAGTCTCTATTAGATGATGCAAATTTGTGTTTAATAAGTAGGTCTTGGCTTCTCCGTTCTCTGTCTGAAGGTTGTAAATGGCAGATTGAAAATTCCTCTCGAGAGGGGCAGCAATAGCAATACAGCGTGTCCTGTTTACAATAACAGAGCGCTATCGTGTTACAATCTCTTAATTCTAGCCCTGGACAATGGCTCACACATGGGCTGGATTTGGTGTTTATAAAATAACCACTGTTTCTTTCTGTCACGCACTCTCGTTCTCTGTCTCCTTCTCCTCAGCCCAGCCCATCCTCATGGCACATATTTGATCACACATGCGTAGGATAAACGAAGAGAAACATCTTTATCCAACTATGCATCTAGATATCCGTTCAACTTTTTGGGCTATTGAAATGTGAAAATAACCCAACCAGTATTTGAAACCCTTCCTGGAACTGATATCTAGTGATGGTGGATAATGAATATACATTGCCTAAATAAAAATTCCTGATTCTAGAAAAGGTTCCTCGAATTTAGAATAAATCCATATTAAATATCAAGGTGGAAGCCTGCCCAGCTTCAGCTGTCGCTGCTGGGGGGACAAGAATAGAAAATGCTGAGCGGCAGCGACGAGCTCTGGGTTGCTTTCCCTCCTGCCTTCATTAACTTGCAGTTGGACACCTCTTCCTTCACGTGTTTCTCCTTGGGATACCCCTCCTCTCCCTCTTCCCCTCCTCCCCCAACCTGGGAACAAACTTTCAGAAATAAAGGCCCTGTTTCTTTTCCTGCTGTCTCAGTAACCCACACCAAGCACCCCAGCCCTGCTGGTCCACAGCCCCGCCTGTCCCATCCTATCCCCATCCCACCGCACCCACCCTGGCCCCGCCAGCCCTGGCGAGCCGGTCGCGGGTGGCACCGCTGCTCTGGGAGCCCTGGGGGAGTCACTTTCCGCCAGTGCAGTGCCCTTCCCGCAGAAGGGATGTTTTATTGCGAAACGGATGGACAACCTCTTAATTTGAGCTCCTTCTTTCCTATTATTTCTCCTCTCCTTCTTTATGTCTTTCTCTTTTTCCCTACCTTTCCCCCTTCTTTCCTTCTCCTCTCTGTCTTCTCTTCTTTTCCTCTCTCCTTCCGTCCTTTCTGAATTTTATCTTTCTTTTCTCCTTTCCTAAAATCTCTTTCCTTTATTTTTGTCTCCTCTGTTTTACCTCTATTTCTCACAAAACACAACAATTACCGGCTATTCTTTGGGGAAAGTGTAAATATCCAGGCAGAAACAGTGCTCAAAGCCTATCGGCTGGAGAGAGAAAGGAGGGGAGAGATCTCCTTTCTGCATTCACAGAGGTAAAACTCGCCTTGACTTGCAAACCACTTTGTCTGAGCCAGGAATGCGAGACGAGACCTGCGCATCGCACCCGTGGCGGCCAGGGGCTGCCCCAGGTCTCAAAGCCACCTCGGAAACCCGCAGAAACCAGCGACCCGGCGGTCACTGAGCTCGGAGGCAGGAGCGAATCCAAACAGCAAAAACCTGCCTTTTTCTAAAACATCTCTCCCCAGCAAAGCTCGGGGATTTTCCCGTGCAGCCCTAAAAGACAAGCCTCGAGCCAAAGCAATGCATCCCCTCCCCTTCCCCGCCGCTGATTCCTCTCATGTTCAGCAGCATCATTTTCACGGCTATTTTATATCTTCCCAGCTCCTATTTCTCCTTTCGTCTTCCCTTTCTGTAACTTTGAAGTCGCTATTTCGTTCAGTGGTCTATAGCTTTATTTATCCCAAGACTAAATACATATACAGATATGATATATGATAAAGAAATCTTGGGAAAATAAAAATATAAAATCGCATGGAGGGGGACTTTAAATTCGCGATTAGGAGAGCCTGAGGCAGAGCTGGGAGCCTGGAGGCTGCAGCCCCCTCCTCGGGGGTCCCCACGGGCTGGCCATGCCCTGCTCCAGCAAGGTGCAAACCACCCCAGCAGCGAAGATGTTAAGGGTCCTTCTGCTTTTAGGAAATAACACGTGATGATGAGTTTCGCGTGGGATGGAAGAAAGATGGGAAATACTGCGCTTTGAGCCCGGCGAAACTCCTTTGTTATCCAAAAGAGGGAATGAAACTATTTAAAATCCGTGCTACCTTACAAAGCACACTTAACAAATAAGGGGGGTGGGGACACGCGACTTGTTCCTGATCACCAGTTATTGCTTTTGGTTTGGGTTTTGTTTATAGTTTCCCTCCCTCCCGGATGAAAAATGTAGTAATTCGACAGTTTCATCAAAATCTCTGAACGGCAGGAAATTGGTTGGGGGGAGGAGGGAGGGGGGGGGGGGTGGAGGGGAGTGGAAGCTGAGATTGCATGGGAAATAACTGGAATTTGAAAAGCCAAGCTTGAACTCTGCCAGCTTTTGAAACACGTGGAATATTTAGAGCAGCATGTCTGCCTTCCCCCCGCACTTTGCTGCTTTTCCATGTAGGGGAGGGTTTATAATGCAAAGCCTGTGCGTGACGACCAGGAAATAAATTCTCTCAATAATAATAATAATAATAATAATAATAATAATAATAATAATAGAAAAATAGAGGGAGACGGAGTGGGGAGTAGCACAGTTACAAACCCGGCGTGGAAAAACAATGGGAACCCACAGCAATATTGCTGGAAACCCGCCAGTGACCATTCCTAGCCCAGGGACGGGGGCTCCAGCCGCATTGCCCGGGAGAAAGAAACGCGGTGCCTTACCTGGACCTCCTCCATCCCTGGGTGTCCGATGCCATGCAGAGAAAGGCTGTCCCCCATGCCGGAGTCAAGGCCATGGTGAGCTGAGTGCAGGAGGACATCTGGCCTCCGTACTGAGTGGTAGTCCCGCCTGGGGTCCAGTCCCGAGAGCTGGGGCAGGGCGGCCCGAGGCTGTGGCAGCAGTGACCCGGTTTCTGATCCCACCTCTTGCCTCTGCCTCTGTCCCCAGGGGTGCTGCTGGGGCTGATGCAAGGGGTTTAGGGAGTAGGGGTCATTGACATGGGAGTAAGGGTCCTGGCTTTGGTGGTAAGGAAGAGGCTGGTAGGGGGGTGGGAAATAAGGCGGCTGGAAATCCGAGGATGGGGTGTGAGAGAGCGGAGGAGCGCTGGAGTAGGGTCCCTGCGAGACGGATCCCAGCTGGGACAGCCTGGAACTGTGGCTGGGCACTCCATCATGCCGGTCCTACAAGCGGAATGACATACAAACAACAACAAAAAAAAATAGGACTTGTTTTAGGAGAAAAAAAAAATAGTGGGGAAAAATAAAAATAAAAAGTAAAAGGAGCACAATCCCAACCCGAAGCGAAATAAAGTAAATAATAGGACATACACAGCTGGAAAGTAGGTTTCAGATGTGCCCCCTTCCCCCGTCACTTATTAGACATCCCAATGTTTTGCACTCACATCGTGTCTATTCCCAGGAACTAGCAAGGAGGGGGTAGGGGCGGGGGGTGTGAGGGAGAATTGCTAAATGTCATAATTAAAAATGTAGGACTAGTGCTCCAAATACATATACTATCTGCAATTTCAGACCGGTACTATAATTCCCAATTCTCAGCCCCCTCAAATCAAACCAAAGGGAAAAACCCTCAAAACATTAAAAACTTAAGAGCACCAAACCACCCATCTCTCCAGACAACCCACCCCTTCTCCTGCCTGAAGTTTCCCAGCATCTGTTTATTCCCTCTGCTCAAGTCCTGTAACTCAAAATCACTAACCCATTTTCACGTGGAAAAGCCCAAAAAGAAAGTGGCACTTCTCGGAAGTCTCCGAGGACAGAAGTTTTTAAAAAAAGGACTTGGGGAAAAAAGATTTGCGGGGGGGGAGAGGGGGGGTGAGGGGGGAAAGAGAAAGAAGAAGAAGAAGAAGAAGGAAAAAAAAAAAGCTAAAATAAAAATTATAGGGAATCTTAGCTTAAAGGGAGTCTACCTGATATTTTTTTTTTAATCAAAACAAATAAAAATTAAACATCGGTATTGATCAAATCCAGGCGTTGTGATTTCTCCAGGAACTTCTAGTGTCTTTTGTTTCCTTTTCCAATATTATATTCCGGAGAATGGGGTGGGGGTTAATTGTAATGAAAAGTCTTTGGGGTGTGGGGGGGGGATAGGGGGTGGGGGGAGTGTATAGAGGCTTCAGAGAAAAGGTGGGAGAGGAGTTTTGTCCAACTCCAACGCACCGAAGCTGCGAGATTAAAGTAAACAAGAAAAATACCTATTCCACAAAGTGTAGCTCAAACCCCCACAAGCAATGGCACACATGGTAAAAAAAAAAAAAAAAAAAAAAAAGAAAGAAAAAGAAAAACAACAAGGAAAAAAAGTTCTTTTTCCCCCTTTTCTGCCCCCCAGACTCCCCTAGCTCAAATCGGGAACACACAATGCAAAAAGGGAGAAGCAGCTGCAAGCCTCCTCCAATTATTGTGCTAAATTACCAAGCCAAAGGCGTTTAAAAAGACAGAGAGAGGGAGAGAGAGACACAACAGATCGAGAGAGAGAGAGAACATGCAATTCTAGTACAACATGGATCCAAACTCACCATGGCGGAATAGGTGTGGACTAACATCTGGAAATAAAAAAAGTCTTGTAATAGCTAAAAAAAAAATGATGGTGATAATACTAATAATTGGAGGGAAAAATATCAAGGAGATCTGCAAAGGGACGTGTTGGATACAGGAGAACAGCTTGAGATATTTCGAAGTCTATCCATCAAAAAAAAAAAAAAAAAAAAAAAAAAAAGAGAGACCAGTGCCCCCAAAACCGAGCCTGGAAACCTCTATCTACATATATGATTTACCCCTCCCTCTCGGGGTTTTTTTTTCCTCCTTTTTTTTTTTTCTTTTTTTTTTTTTTTGTTTTTGTTGTTTTCTTTTTTTGGTTTTTGTTTTTTTGGGTTTTTTTTTTTTTTTTTTGCCTTTGAGCTCCCAAATACAATCCTCTTCAACCCAAGGCTAGGCTCAGACTGCTCCGCTACCCCTTCCTCCCTTTCCTTCTCTACACCGCCTCATAATAATTGATATTCATGACTATTAATATTACACGACTACTTTAAAGGGAGAATGCAGGACCAAATGGAGCGTGAAGCTGGCAGCCAGCTCGAGAGCTCCCCTACTATTGTAAATGACGTTCATTCAGTGGAGAATTACTAGATGTAATCAGACGAGGGGGGCTGGCAGAGGCAGAGTTTGGGGAGAGGGAGAGGGGGGAAAAAGTTTAGCGAGGAAGAGGCAGAACTTCAATTAACTCGAGAGGAGGAAGATGCAGAAAGGAGACACTGCTGAGCTGGAGCAAGGGAGTGAGATGAAGCAATGCTTGAGGCGAAGAAGAAGCAGCAGCAGCAGCAGCAGCAGCAGCAGCAGAAGAAGAAGAAGAAGAAGAAGAAGAAGAAGAAGAAGAAGAAGAAGAAAGAGTATTCTCCTTTTGTTTTAATATCTATTTAATTATACATTCCTAATACGAGGAATTTATTGCTTTTGGTGCTTTTGTTCTTGCAGTTTGTTTTTAAGCAAATAATGAAGAAAAAAGTTTGTTTGTTTTTTTTTTTAGTAATTTTTAAAGGAATGAAAGAAGAAACGTGCAGTCACTGTAATATATCTCTATTTACAGCGAAGATTAAGTCCTTCTGGTGCTTGTTACAGATCTTGTTTATTCGCAACAACCAAATAAATACTTGAATCGGCATTGTTGGGCTCCACTTTTTTTTTTTTTTTTTTTGGTCTGAATCCCCTTTCTATCTCCCGATATGAAAAAAAAAAAAAATCAAAAACAAAACCATAAAACCATACATAGATCTCTCGATTTCCACCCAAATGTGAAATGCATAGAGTGAATTTTAAAGGATAGTAAATTTATAGTTTTGAGGCAAAGCCAGGGGCGATATAAAACCTTTTTGATGTTGCAGGAACCCGTTCAACTGGACTGTCTGCCATTTCTGTTAAAGTTCAACTTGCGTTCCTTCCTAAATAGACTCACACTTCCCAGAGCTGCCCCCCCGCACGCACACGCACACACACACACACACACACACACACACTTTTGTTTTAAGAACAGATTCAGTTTAAGTGGCTGAGACGCCTCTACCATCGTGTTGTTCATTATAAACCTGAAAGAAGAGAGAGAAATATTTTTCGACGTAAAACTAGGGGGTTTCAGCTCTTAAAAAAACAAAACAAAACAAAACAAGAAAAAAACAGAAAAAAAACATAGAAAAAGAAAAAAAATACAATTGCCCTTTTTTTTTTTTTTTTTTTTTTTTTTTTTTTTTTTTTTTTTTTTTTTTTTTGCCAAGCTACACGTTACAAAATGCCCTGCAGCGCATCCCCAAGTTAGGATACACCCTGCCCGCAGCCAAATCCCACCCAACCGCTCCCCCAGCTCTTCTTTCCCCCGGCAATCTGCAAAACGCGGGTGTCCGTAGATCCACAGAGCCTTAAACCCCCCATCAAAAGAGCGGTGGGAAAAAAAAAAAAAATCTCTCATCCCCGACCTCGAAAGCCAGGGAGGGGACATGTTTTGTCGCCTGCTGCTGCGGGCAGAGACAATGGTCGGGCTGTGTCGGGAGATGGGGAGGGAAAAGCAGCGAGGGCTTAGCGGGCTGGGGACACGGGGGGACACGGGGACACACACACACACACACACACACACACACACACACACACACACACACGTGTGTGTGTGCTCATTCTCTGCTCCTTCTGAAGATGCTGGCTTGTGCCCACGATAATTAGCTTTTGGGAGTGAAGACATTTCTCCCGTGCGGCCGGCGGGTCCCCTCCCCGCTTCCCTCCATCCCGTTCTTTCTCCGGCCGGGAGCAGCCGGAGCTGTGCCTTCCCCCGGTCTCTTTCTGCGCTTTTCCCGGGAGTTTTCCCCTCTGTAAGTGCCAAGGCGCTCCCGGAGGGGAGGGCTGCTTGCGGGGCTGGGGATGGGGCGGCCCCGACGGCGCTTCCCTGGGGGGCTCCGGTCGCTTCCCGATCCCCAGCCCTGCCCGGCTCCTGCCCGTGCTCTTCCCTGCCCGTCCGCTGCCCCATCCCCGGTCCCTGCCCAGTAGCCAGCTCCTCGCTCGGTGTCCCCTCTCTCCTTGGTACCCAGCCACTGCCCAGCCCCTGCTCGGTCCTTGCCCGGTCCCACCCCTGTTACACCCCGGCTCCTGTCCGGTTCCCATTCCCAGCTCCTGTCAGGTTCCCAATCCCGGCTCCTGTCCGGTTCCCATTCCCAGCTCCTGTCAGGTTCCCAATCCCGGCTCCTGTCCGGTTCCCATTCCCGGTTCCTGTCCGGTTCCCAATCCCGTCTCCTGTCCGGTTCCCATTCCCATCTCCTGTCCGGTTCCCAATCCCGTCTCCTGTCCGGTTCCCAATCCCGGCTCCTGTCCGGTTCCCAGTCTCGGTTCCTGTCCGGTTCCCAGTCTCGGTTCCTGTCCGGTTCCCAATCCCGGCTCCTGTCCGGTTCCCATTCCCGTCTCCTGTCCGGTTCCCAGTCTCGGTTCCTGTCCGGTTCCCAATCCCGTCTCCTGTCCGGTTCCCAATCCCGGCTCCTGTCCGGTTCCCATTCCCGGCTCCTGTCCGGTTCCCAGTCTCGGTTCCTGTCCAGTTCCCAATCCCGGCTCCTGTCCGGTTCCCAGTCTCGGTTCCTGTCCGGTTCCCAATCCCGTCTCCTGTCCGCTTCCCAATCCCGGTCCTGTCTGCGCTCCCTGCTCGGTGCCCAGTCCTTTCCCGGCCTCTGTTCAGTCCCCGGTCCCTGCCCTGTCGCTGGTCCCTGCTCGATCCCCATCCCCTTCCCAGTCCCTGCCAGGTCCCTGACCAGCTCCTGCTCTGTTCCCGGTCGCTGCTCAGCGCTCAGTCCATCCCCGACCCTTGTCCTGTCCCCGGTCCCCTCCTTGTCCCCGGCCCCTTCCCGGTCCCGGTCCCTGCCCGGCCGCCTCCCCACGGAGCAGCTCCGGAGCTGGAGGTGGTGGATTGCGCCCTTCTCAAAATCTCCCCCATGATCGCCGTGCAAACGCCTCCCACTCAATTAAAAATAAAAACAGCAGAAAAAATTAAAACATTGTTTTGTGGAGCGCCATTCCTCACTCATCTTTTCTGTTTCTTTCTTTCTTTTCTTTTCTTTAATATTTTTCCCCCCCCCGCTCGTTTCTGAGGAAATCCCGCACGTTGGTTTAACTTACAAGGAATACATTCGCGAAACCCGTTAGGGAAAAATCCGGCTCAGGAAACCGTGCAAAATTAAGAAAGGTTTCGCAGTGTTTGAGCAGTGATTTTTTTTTTCTCCCCCCTTGGTTTGCTTTTTGACCTCGCAAATAAGGTCTGGATAAAGCTCACAACTTTTCCCGTCCGCACACTATGTAGAGCTGCCTTTGACTGTGTCGGTCCGGGTGTGTGAACTCACACACGGACAAGAATGTATGTGCCGCTTAATTAATGCCACTATATGTACACATGCACATCTTATCTGTTGGTGTAGAGGTATTAAAAAGTCGTAAAAAACATATCCGATTGTGAAAACAAGAAAAAAAATTCCATATTCATGTTGAGCTGAGCTTGGAATTGTAAAATTAAAAATAAGAGAAAGAAATGCATCCACTCCCTGAATACCGGATCGTGTTTATTTTCTATTTTTTTTCCTCTCTTTTTAAAAATGTCCTCAACATTTGTCCATATTTAATCTAATTATTTATAATTGAAGGTCTAAATAATCAAACTCTTGCCTTTAAGTTGCCTCATTTCAATCCCCAGATCATTTCTTTGATGTCTTAAATCACATCAAACAGCTTTTCCACGAAAATAAAAATAAATTAAAAAGAAGTTTAGGACCGGTCATGCTGAATACAAATACGCAAATAAATAAGCATTTAAGCATTTACTCTCGGTTTCCCATCTCTATGTTCGTGTGTGCTGGTGTATGTCTATATTTATGCCTGGATGTATATGTACAGCTATATATGTATTATATAGCCATGCCTGTTTCTATATGCTAGATGTATATTTAAATATACATATACTCTCTTACTCAT
Source organism: Cinclus cinclus (assembly GCF_963662255.1). Taxonomy (NCBI): domain Eukaryota; kingdom Metazoa; phylum Chordata; class Aves; order Passeriformes; family Cinclidae; genus Cinclus; species Cinclus cinclus. The sequence continues at coordinate 4,259,764 of NC_085048.1, forward strand.
ATGCATATAATACACTCACCTCATAGATATCTTCATACTTGACATTTTCAACCAGTTTCCAGAGCATGATGGCAGGCTGTTCTCTAGGAGGTGAGTGCATTCATGTGAAGAGCAGATGTCTGGATTCTCAGTACTTCTCTGTCTGTAATGATCCATCTATAATTGGAAATGGGGGACAGACACCAAATCCGACGTTCCTCTTCCATCGCAACTTATATCTGTTGTCTGAAACAATAGGCTGCAGAAGCCTACCTCAATGGGATAGTAAAAAACATTATCTGTTACATAGTTACATATAGCTACAGACATATATGTGACTAGATATTGACATATACACACATACAGACATTTATACACAGTCGTGTAAAATATACACATACACACAGCTGCACGTTCACAGATTTACATGTACAGGCACCTATACACACATCTATCTCTGAACAGGCAACTTTTTCTCATGTATAGACAGATTAGTCGCCACATTTAGATATGTAAATTATATCTAGTCTTCCACATGGAGACTTCATGTTACATGTGCATGCAAACGTGGTCAGTTTATGTAGGAGTGTATTTAAATGCATATTTGTGGATCTAGTTATACATTTACACATATATGTAGGTTTGTATAGAGGGATTAAATACACGTATGATGCAGTGCATATATCTGCTCTTTTAGTCGGTGGTTGGGTGGATGTATGGATAGATAGATAGATAGAAAAATAGATAGATAGATAGATAGATAGATAGATAGATAGATAGATAGATAGATAGATGAAATTAAATTAATATTTTTTTTCGATGCTCCCTATGGTAAAATAAAGGATAAGTTGCCTCCGCACTGAGTGATGCATCATTTAAAGCAAGATATGATGCTTTTCCCCACATGAAATATGCTTTTATTTACATGTCCAGAAATTATTCTCTCATATGCATTTAAACACCAAAACAGTGTCTCATCAAAGCACATTCAAGCAAATCTAAAAGGAGCAAATTTAGATCAATGATTTCCCCTGGAAAACCTTAGACTTCAGGCTTAGACTGTATATTTTATAACTTAGAAATACTTTATATAGGGAAAAAATAAAGAGGAAAAAAGGAGTTCAGCAAAACCTCCTGTGCACACATCTGAATAGTGTTTAGTACTTTCAGAAAACGATTAAAAATAGAGTTGGATTTGTGCATTTCCTGGGTAGCCCTCGGTTTGGAAGGGGAGAGGAGGAGTTAGACCAGTTTTAACCTTTATTTTTTTTTTTTTTTTTTTCCCCAGGCAAACCTTCCTTCGCATTGTCCGATTTTTTTTAACACGTTGCACGGCAAAGAGCCGACACAGGCAGCAGAGCCCATCTCTGCCTTTGAAAGGAAACAATTGAGCTTTGCAGTGGGCTGGTGCATAAGAAGGGGAAAAAAATGGGGGGGTGGAAAACCGAGGCACAGAGGCAGAGAGACAGAGAGAAAGAAGGTGTTTCTAAATTCAAGGTCCTGTCTCTGGAAATTTCAAGCTCTGCCTATAAGGTTCCTACAAATCTTTGTTATTCTGCACGGGATCCTATGGGAAAGTGCACAGTGTCCTTTGTACTTTCAAACGTCCTACAGGTAAAGATGCTTTTATATATATATACATATATATATATATATATATGTATGTATATATGTACACAATCTCGGAAACGAGGAGAACTTCATCAGGAGACACATTTGCTGGTGTGTGGTTGGCTGGTGGGAGGGGTGGGCTTTGCTTTTTCTGTTCTCTTTGGCCTCAAATTAAGGCAGAAAATATAAATTCATCCCTTTCCCCCTCAGACTCTGCACCACCCTGCCACCCCTCCCAATTTCACAGCGTGCATCTTCTAAAACCTCTAAAACCCACAAAAGGCAAGAGACAAATAGTGGCCAGATATTACAGCAGGAGCTGGACAACGGTCTTGCCAGAAGTTATTAAAGCAGATAGGAGGGTTTTTTTTTCTCAGCACAGCCAGAAAAAACCTCTTCTGTTGCACTGAGGAGCAGCAGAAAGAGGGCACATCTTTGAGTGGGTTGGACTGATCATTTCGACTGAGTAAATAGGGTAAAAAACGCTGAAAAAAGGAGAAGGGATGTCATGTGTTTGCATGGGGATGTGGGGAAATATGCATGCAGCCACCCTTTCGCACCTACGGATCTGAATGACCCTCTTAGAAAAATACCAAGCTCATAAAGGGACAGTTTGCCATCACTTTTGTGCAAGTCTTTGAGTCATGAAGACTGGCACAGGGCAGGGTGAATGAGCTTCGCGAAGGCTAATGCTTCACAATTCCGTGGCACCCTGAATTAAATACGCTCTGCGAGCTGGGGGAGGGGAGAGGAGGGGAGTGAAAAAAGACCCTAAAATAGACTTGATGTTCACTGGCTCCTTGCTAACATATTGGTATAGACAGTAAATTCTGGCTTTTAAACCCCACTCTTACTGCATTTCTCTTGCATTTGCAAAACATGACAAACGAACAAGTGTTCATTTTGAAAAGTAAGGTCCTTCGCATTTTATTTTTGCGCCTGTTTTGCACCCCCACCCCCGCGGCTGCCTCCAGTCTAATTCATCAATTCAACGCAGCAATACTTGCACCGATTTATCCCTCAAACGTCCAATGAACCCTGCGTCCAGAAGGCGACACACGCACCCCAAACTGACCACTACAACTCATACTTTCAAAAGAAAAAACAACAACCAAAAAAAAACCCAAAAACCGAAACAAACAAACAAACAAACTAACTAACTAACTAACTAACTAACTAACTAACTAACTAACAAAACAGAAAAATCCCCAAACCAAAACACCAAAACCAGTCGTTTCCCCGCAGTTTGGCTCGCTCTTTTCCAGTCTCTTCCAAAGAAAACACCGGATCCGTTTCTGCTTTTTTCCAGCAGTGAGCTGGGCACGGGCACTGCAGCCTCAGCCTGGCAGCTGCGATGGCAAAGCAATGTGTTGCAATTCATTCATTCATTCACTCATTTATTTATCTATTTATTTTGAGGATACCTTTCTGCTTAGCCCTGCCCAGGGCGGAGGAAGACCCTCTCCCCTCTCTCCCCTCTCCCCTTTCCCCTCTCCCCACCACTCCCCTCTTCCCTTTCCCCCCTCTCCCCTCTCCCCACCACTCCCCTCTCCCCTTTCCCCCCCTCTTTCCCATCTCCCCTCTCCCCTTCTCCCCCGTCTTTCCCCTCTCCCCTTTTTTTCCCCCCTCTTTCCCCTCTCCCCTTTTTTCCCCCTCTTTCCCCTCTCCCCTTTTTCCCCTCTTTCTCCCCTCTTTCCCCTCTCCCCTTTTCCCCCTCTTTACCCTCTCCCCTTTCCCCCCCCTCTTTCCCCTCTCCCCTTTTCCCCCCTTTCTCCCCTTTCCCCCCCTATCTTTCCCCTCTCCCCTTTTCCCCCCTTTCTCCCCTTTCCCCCCCTCTCTTTCCCCTCTCCCCTTTTCCCCCCTTTCTCCCCTTTCCCCCCCTCTTTCCCCTCTCCCCTTTTCCCCCCTTTCTCCCCTTCCCCCCCCCTCTTTCCCCTCTCCCCTTTTCTGCCCTCTTTCCCCTCTTTCCCCTCTCCCCTTTTCTCCCTCTTTCTCCCCTCTTTCCCCTCTCCCCCCCCTCTTTCCCCTCTCCCCCCCCTCTTTCCCCTCTCCCTTTCCCCCCCTTTCCCCCCTCTTTTCCCTCTCTCCTTTTCCCCCCTTTCCCCCCCCTCTTTTTCCTCTCCCCTTTCCCCCCTTTCCCCCCTCTTTCCCCTCTCCCCTTTTCTCCCTCTTTCTCTCCCCTTTCCCCTCTCCCCTTTCCCCCCTTTTCCCCCTCTTTCCCCTCTCCCCACCGCAGCTCTGGCTCAGCGGGCGATGCCCGCGGGACCCGGGCTCGGAGCGCGTTGAGCGGGGCAGCGGCGCCCTCTGATGGGGACTGGGATGGAAATTCGGCCCGACTTGGAGCGGAGCGGCAAGACCGGCTCGTTCCAACCCCCCCGCCATGACCAGGGGCGCTTTGCGCTCTCCCTAGCTGCTCCAAGCCCTGTCCAACACTGGGCGCTTCCAGGGATGGAGCAGCCACAGCTCCTCTGGGCACCCTGTGCCAGGCCCTCCTCACCCTCACAGGGAAGAATTTCTTCCTAATATGCATTTTGATTCTCTTCTTTTTCAGTTTAAAGCGATGCCCTTTATATTTTTTTTTCCCAGAATCTCCGCTGGTTAGTGTGTAACTCTGAAACTTCATTTTAGGTGTTAGTAAGTTCTTTTCACGGGTACTTAGACAAAACAATCCCTTCCCAGCTGAAGAACCAAGGACAGCAGGTACCCAAAAAGCAGAAACAACGGCAAAGGGAAGGGGGCTGAGACTTCATAGCCTGGGGCTGTGGCTGGACAACCGACCCCAATATGTAGATGAAACAAAACTTATAAAAGTGTAAAAACTCGTGACCGGGATCTGTCTTGGATTCAACCTGGGTGTAGCCCTGGCCAGACTCATGTGCTGCCCAAGGTGTAGCCTTTCAATAAATACCTATTTTATTCCTTTTAATTCTGTCTACCCTGTGTTCCAGATCAGCCTTTCTAGGCATCAAAAGCCATTCCCTGTGTCCTGTCCCTCCATCCCTTGTCCCCAGTCCCTCTCCAGCTCTCCTGGAGCCCCTTTAGGCACTGGAAGGGGCTTTAGGGTCTCCTGGATCCTTCTCTTCTCCAGGCTGAACAACCCCAATTCTCTCAGCCTGTCTGCTCCCATCCTCAGGGCATTTTCGTGTTCTACTCCGTACTTGCTCCAAGAGGTCCAGGTCCATATTTGGGAGTTGCAAACACCCAAACATTTCCTCTGCTAGAAATGATGCTGATATGAATTTTTCCCCCTTAGGGATAAAGCTGAAGGTTCTTATTTAAGCATTTACTTATTTAAGCATTTACTTATTTAAGCATTTACTTGCAAGTTCTTATTTAAGCATTTACATTGATTTTTGATTAACAGGCCATTCGGTGTTTGAACCTCTACCTTAAAATCAGAATAAATCTTTTACACTCCATGTTCAATACCATGAGTCTTACTCACTGCAGAATAGTGAGAATACAGACTAGGTTGAATACCCTAACCATCTCAATGAAATACCTGTCAATAGCCCTGGGAGGGAGAGAACCTACAATAACAGATGGCTACTTTGTTGAGGACTCAAAAGAAAAAAAAATTATAAGTTATACTACCTTTATTTAATATACATTTTCCTTTAAAAAAAATTTCCTGCCCCTAATCAAAGCCCTGTTTCAGAAATGACCTTTAAATCCTGCTCTGCCTTTTAAATCCAGCATGTATCTCTGTAAATAAAAGTCTGTCTCCCTCAGTATCCAACTCTCAGCAAATCCCTATTGTTGGCCGGAGTTTAAAGGAAATCCGTTTATCCCAGCGCCCTCTGCTGCTCGCTGAGCTCATGGAAAGGCATATTTCCGAGTTGTGGCAAAATCCAGGCTTTTTGAACGTGTTTGGTACCTTTTCCTCCAAACCAACTTTTTTTTTGTTTCTTTTTTTTTTCTTCTGATATTTTTATACTTCGTGTTCTCACATATATTTCAGAAATCAGCAGTTTTTAATTTAAAAGCTTATTTTTAATTATAAAGCTTTTGTTTTGCATTGCAGATACCGCAAAATGTCTTGGCAGCCTACTAATGGATTTACAAAATCATTGCTTAGGTGAGCACTTTATACCTTTTCTTTGTGAATAACACCAAGACTCCTCTCTTAAAAATCCAACTTTCCGTAATGTTTGCTAGTAAATCTGTGTTCCCTGCTACATCTCCAGACATAGACAGGGTTTTTCATAGACTCATAAAATTGTAGGATGCTAGAATAATTTGGATTGGAGAGGGACTTTAAAGGGCATCTAGTCCAACCCCTTGCCATGATCAGGGACATTTTCAACCATGTCACGTTGCTCCAAGCCCCATCCAACCTGGCCTTGAACATTTCCAGAAATGAGGCCTCCATCTCCCCTCTGGATAACCTGTGCCAGTGTTTCAACATCCTCATTGAAAAATTCCTTGATTAGATCTAATCAACATCTGTCCTTTTTTTTTTTCAATTTAAAACCCTTGCTCTGTCGTACAGAAATGCTAAAAATTCTATCCCCATTATTTTACATTTTCCTGAATCCACCAGGGCTTTCTTCAAGGAAAGGCATCACCAAACCCAGCAGCAAGAAAGATACCTAGAACAGCTTTTAACAAGGCAGGAAAGTTCAGCCACATGTGTTGAACCCTTATGGACAGGTCCAAACTGTTTTCCACATTTAACACCCCCAGGTCTCTCAGTCATTCCTCACAGGACAGGTTCTCTACATCCTTCACCAGCTCCATTTCCCTACTCTGGACCCATTCCAGCACCTTTATTTTAGTGAGGGGCCCAAAACTGAAGACTCTGGTTTTGTCTAATTGTGAGAAAAAATGAGCTCAGATGTCACTCACTTACCTCTGGTACCTGTTTAGTGACCATTTTTTTGATGTCAGGAACCCAGCTGGTGAACCCTCACACTGATGGGTCACGTCCAGTTTCTCCCAGACCAAGCCTCACACAGCCTGTGAGGGTCTTTGGGAAATGGAGCTCCTCCAAGAGTTTGCTGCATTACTGTACTGAGGAGAACTCTTGTATCCAAGATTAATTTTGTTTACAATCCATGTGTTTTATCCCTTTGCACTGCCTGGGTTTTTTTCCCCACAGGAAATCAAGGTACATGATGCCTGACCTTGAAGCAATGTGGGATGAGATGTAGCTTTGGCATTTCCTCTTCAGATCTGTTCTACAGACCCCAAACCCTCTGGAGCTGAAACACCAATCAGATCTCCCAGGTTAAGAACGAAAAACATTTCAGGCCTTTTTTTTTTTTCTTTTTTTTTTTTTTCCTCCCCTCATTCCGCTGTCCTTTAATCTTTCTTTTGGTCTGATGTGGGTACTCAGCTCAGGTTGAGTGAATTTCAGAAGTGCCTGGCTCCCTAGAACAGGGACCTCAAAGGCTTGCTCAAGTCGTATTGCCCCACCAGATGAGCTTGGATTGCCCAATGGTTGTCTTCTCTTTCCCTGTCTTAGGACCAAAAACCTCTTTGCACAGGAATTCTGAGTGCCAGCTTCACATCATTCCATGACTGACAGGAAAAGCAGGAGTTAGGTGATGCAGCATTAAACTAAGACTTTGTGCACAATCTACCACTGGAAGATTTATCCCTTGGAACATAAAGGGGAGGCTGGGAAGTCTCAGGAGCTGCTGTCACTGCTGCATGGTTATCCTTGGTCTCCACATCCACCTTTGGAAAGTGAATTGATCCTTTCTAAACCTTCTTCCTCCTATAAGTCAGACAAAACACACAGAAAATTTGCTGGACTTGTTTCCTTGAAAATTAGAAATCAGTCATACCAGGTTATATTTCATTTTTCTCAGCTGGGATACAGACCATCACTGAAATTATCTTGTGCATCTGAATAAAGCACACCCTTTTCATTTCTCTATTTTTTCCCATTCCCAAACAACCCTCCTATACCTAAATAGAGTCACAAAATCAAGAATGGGCAAACTGCACCCATAAAGGAAGACCTTAGTATTAGTGAATATTTAAAATGTCAGGAAGTTAGGAGATTCCATTTTTATTAGTTTAATTTAGTTCAGCTGTACTTATGTGGATACAAAGTGTTCGCATATGATTTAACCAAAAAACAATATTTAAATTATATTTATGTGAGGAAATACACCTTTTCCATTTTTGGATGTAAGCAGTAGAGCAAATTATATATTTAAATTTCACGGCAGGAGAGGGTTAATCAGTTTTAAGGGGAGAGAAGAAAAATTAAGACCTGGCCCATTATCTGTTTTGAGAATGTTACTTTTTTTCCTCCAGTGTCACTCCCAGCCTGCTTGCTTTTTAATTTCACCATTCTCTTAACTTTGTTTCTGTCAGTAGGCACTGAGAAAATATGACCACAGGCAATGCTTTAGGGAGAGAAAAAGTTCTGGGTACATGAAAGAAGACATAGCAAAGTCAGCAAACTGCATCTATAGGGGAAATGCATTTCAGGCTTCCAAAATTGCTCATAATGTATCTGGAGTTCCACCATTCCCTGGATTCTCCCTTCAGTTTGTTCATATACTGCGCTGTGGCTTTCAGGGACTTTAGCCCAAGTAATAGAGGAGGTTTAGGTCCCTTCCCCTTCCCCTTCCCCTTCCCCTTCCCCTTCCCCTTCCCCTTCCCCTTCCCCTTCCCCTTCCCCTTCCCCTTCCCCTTCCCCTTCCCCTTCCCCTTCCCCTTCCCCTTCCCCTTCCCCTTCCCCTTCCCCTTCCCCTTCCCCTTCCCCTTCCCCTTCCCCTTCCCCTTCCCCTTCCCCTTCCTTTTCTGAAATATTTGACAAGGAACATTTCTGGCTACTGAAATTTCCTGTTCCTCAGAAGTTCAGAGGATCCTGACATGGTTTTGGGTCATATCAAAAATTTCAGGCAACTTCCAGGCACAGTTTGGGAGGCAGGAAAGACCCAACACTATTCCCAGGAGTCTGAATCAATATGAACAGCTTGATTTAGAGTCCACTCAGTCACTTAAAGTTTATTAATATAGATATAAACTACTCTGTGTTAGTTAAGTCATGCCAAATAATTCAGATATAGCCTAAAAGATTAGGCACAAACGTGTTTGATTTAGGTTAACTGCGTCCTCAGTTTTCCATGCAACATTCATTCTAGTGATAGAACGTGATATTAATATAAACATGCAATTTAGGGTTGTAATCATAAGGTAATTTTATATAATTGCTTTCATATTATAAATGAAAAAAAACAATAAAAAACAATGTTTGCAGCCCAACAGGCATAAGAATGAGCAAGTGTAAATTAATAATTTTAACAGTTCTGAAATTAAACATTTTGCTCTCTATCAAAATGAGAAATTTTAAAATTCAAAGTTTAGCTTTTCTCCCACCCCTAATTTTGAAATGAACATCTAATGATTTGATTTAGCTACAAAAATAGAAGTGATAATGCAAAAAAATATGAAAATCTGTATTTTGATAAACAGATTTGCTTATGGAGTTTCAGAATATTTTCCTGAAGATGTAATGACAATGCTCCTTAAAAAAATGGCCCTCAGAATTGCTGCTCCATTTTGACAACATTAGTCTTTGTTATTAAGGTTCATAATGGTCAATTTTTTCTCCGGCAAGGTAATCACAGGGTTTTTTGGGACCCACTTTTTCTCCAGGGGCTTTAAACTGATTTTTCTCATATGTTGGAATCACAGGAGCAGTGTCAGAGTTCCCTGAACGACCAACCTTGTTTCAGTCTTTGGGTTTTTTTTGTTTTTTTTTTAATAAAGCCCCTCTTGTAACTAGTGTTGATTATAAGTTAATAATGGATCTGTAAAACTTCAGTGAAAATATAAACCAGAAACTCTTAAAAGCACATGGGTATAAATGAAGGGACCTTAATCAGTGTAGTGGAGGGGGGGGCTGGAATTCAAGAGAATGCTTCCCTTTCCCAACACTACTTGGATTGCTCCTGTGTGCATGACCTTGTCCACACCAATTTCTTTACTGAAACTCCATTTTGGCTTGCTTTGCTCATTGTTAATCGTCATTTATAGAATCATAGAATCCCAGAATAGTTTGGGTTTGGAAGGACCTTCAAAATCATTTAATTCCAGCCCCTGCCATGGGCAAGAACACCTTCCACCACTTCAGGTTGCTCCAGGCCCTGTCCAACCTGGCCTTGAACACAGTTAATCAAAAACAACTTGATCACATCCCAGAGACAGGAACATCAGGAAGATGTCTGTGTGACAAAAAATAAAAGGGATCAATGTTGCAGCACCAAGAACAACATCCAGCAAAGTTCCCTATAATGTCAAAATTCCTTATTCTGTGTAGGATGTCTTGTGCAAATTAAGGGTGCTGCTGTTTGGTCAGCTTCTCTCCTTCCCTAGGGGTTTCCATTTGTGCATCCTCTGAATATGGAATTAGTCTAAAGTAGAACAGCAAATCTATTTTGTGCAAGTAATTAAAATGAATGAAAATGAATGAAAACAAAATAGACCAGGAACCATGGAACAATCACAGCTTTGCGGAAACAAAAGCTGCCATTGCTCAGTTAATGTAACTCATGCAGAACAAGGGCCAGGAAATCTGCATGGAACAACTGTTGGATGAACCACTGTGTACCTGCAGAAGCACTAATAATAACACTGTCTTGGTTTTACTTTTTAAGGCCATGGACATAAAGTCTTTGCCTGTTTTAATAAATTGCTCTTTTTAGTCACTACATCTGATAAAAATATAAATCTGTTTTCCATTCAGGATTTTATTGGCACTGAGTCTTTGAACTGTAAAATCTTTTGATAAGGTGTATCTGTTAATTCCTGCAGGTCCCTGAATCACCTTGCTGTTAAGATGAATGAATTAAGCTTGTTTTGTCTTTCATTATATGGTAGAGTCTCTTGTATTTCACAGAATCACAGAATGGTTGAAGTCAGAAGGGACCTCTGGAGGCCACCTGGTTCATCTCCTCTGCTCAAGAAGGTCCACCCAGCCCTGGTGCCCAGGACCACATCTAGATGACTCCAGTAGCACCAGGGAGGGAAGTCCACCACCTTCCTGGGCAACCTGTGCTAGTGCTTGGCCACCTTGACAATAAAAATGTGTTTCCTGCTGTTCAGAGGAACCTCCTGTGTATCAGTGGGTGCACTTGACCTCTGCACCTTTCACTGGACTGGCTCTGTTTTCTTCACATTCTCCCTTCAGGAATTCAGGTACATGGATAAAATTCCCTTTGAGCCTTCTCAAGGCTGATCTGTCACAGCTTTCTCAGCCTTTCCCCATGAGACATGCTCCAGAACATAATCACCTCAGGGGTGCTTTGTTGGACTCTCTGCAGTCTGTCCATGCCCTTCTGGCTCTGAGAAGCCTTGAACTGGACACAGCTCTGAGCTCCTCAGTGCTGAGAACAGGGGAATGATTCCCTCCCAGCTGCTTCCAACGCCTCCAGTGCTCCCCAGGACACATTTGGCCCTTTATCACCTTGGTGTGGAGGACACACTGCAGGCTCACATCCAACTGGGTGTCCACCAGGAGCCCCGGTATCTTCTGTGAAGATTCAGACAATGCTTTGGTGGCACCAGGATGCCACACCACTTTATTCACTTCACCAGCAGCTTTATGAAAGGGATGTGTCAGAAATAAGCTTCACATTCCATGTGCTGTTGCTTCATACCTGTGACAGATGCAACATGACATTTATGAATGATATTCTTTTGTTTAGTCAGACACAAGACACTTGGGCTTCTGCCCTCAAGCTCAGGCTCATGCTTGGTGGATCATCTCCTGCAACCAAAAATTCCCTTTCAGAGCTGCTGCTTTCCAGAGCAGAGTCCACGACCTCATGGGGAAAAAGACCCATATTTTCTTCCAAGATATAGAAATTATTTTTTCATCTTTTAATAAGTTTATTACTGACATCCAGCTTCTTGAACAATCCAGACAATTTTTCCCCTTAACCAGTTTTTCTGCAATTTCTCAGTCAAATTACAAACATTATCATCAGTGATATAATTTATTCTCATCAAAAAGAATACAAGTTATTGTCAGGGCAGGAACTAAAAACAGAAACTCTTTTAGCAATTTACATGTTTAATCATTATTCTCTCTTTTTTAAATCAATTTCTGGATCAAATAGATTTATATCCATTTATGGCATTTAGCATTTTGATGGATTGTTATATTTGTAGTAAACATTCTTGTGGTTGTAAGTTTAATGTGCTCTAAAACTTGATCAAATTTGTCATCACATTAAAAGGAAGAAAAACAAGTTTATTTGACAGCATTTGTTTTCTGTAAACACATATTGATTAGTGTTAATTACATGATCCTCCTTTAATTTTTTTATTAATTGAGTCCTTAGTCAGATAATTCATTAGTGGGAACAGAACTGATGCCAGACTGTTAAGTATCTAATTATGAGGATTTTTCTGTTCATATTTTGAAAATTTTAGCAACAAATTAGCTTCTCTGCTTCACCAAGTTATAAAAAAAGAGAAATATTTATTTTCCAGACAGCTGATCATTTCTTTGAAAGCTCCCCAAGTTGTCATGTTGTAAGATATTGTGCCACCACAGAAGAAATTATTCCTTTGTTTTTATTTATAGCATTTGTTTTCTTCTTTCCAGGCACTAGTTAATAATTTCTGAGAAAGGTTACAGGACCTGCTGCTCTGATTTGATTATTTCACTAGAGTGATCCCTGCTATTAAAATCTTCTTTTTTTTCTCATTCTTGAAATTTCACAAACCTGGAAATAGTGGCTTTCCACGATTTCAGTCGAGTATAGAAAAAACCCCCCATGTGTTAGATGTAAGAAAACCAAAAATCACCTGAAAAAGCCCAAACCATTTCCACTCTTTGTGTCACATTGTCCCCTCAACATGGGCGTGAAATCAGGACAATTGCTTATAATGATCTGACAGATTTTCTGCAGAGCAGAAACTGAAATGCAGGGAACAGAATAAAACCCTTGTGTGGATAGCACAGACTTTTAAATATATACAGATAATACACATTGAAAGCAGTAGTTACACATGGGCTCCTGTGTGCTCCTCCCAGAAGCAGGCTGGGTGCTGTTCAGCTGCGAGGTGACATACACTGTGCTTGTGGAACAGGATTTTAGTGGGACAGGAGATGTTTGGGAACAGCCACGAGTTTCAGGGGCTAAAGAGGATACAGATGTGTTGTCATTGTCATTTTTTGAGAATGAGAATTTTGGGGAAGTCAAAAAGGAATAATAAAACAGTAAATAGCTTGAGCATTGCTCTGCCATCTGTACTGATTTCCCACACTCTTCTAATGCTAGAAAAACTCCTGGAATAGTTTTGGCTTGGATTAGCTAACAGTCTCCCAAACATGAAGGAAAGGGGTAGCACATATCAGAGATCTTCCTGATGTGCAGTCTGGATGCAGACACCTCTTCTGAAGGGGAAAAGTCATGCTGTATTGCTTTGGTGAGGAATATCAGAAGTCCCACAGAATAAGGGGAAAAAATATTGCTAATAAACAGAGCTGTCTGGAATTAATCCTGGCCCTATTGAAGTCCATGGGGATTTTGTTATTGTCTCAAGTAAAGGCTGAACAGGGTCATTAAGATAGCCCCAAGGTACTTGAGTACTAGAAATCGAGGATGTAGTGTGATATGAGAAAATAAAAGGAATTATCACTCTTTTGGGCTATTCTGTAACTAGGTGGAAGGAGGAAACTAGGAGATTCTCTTTGAATTGGTATTTGGAGGACATTGTTCTCCATGGTAAATAATAGACACACTTTATCTAATAATCTTTAAATATTATTCGTTGAATCAGACTATTGTTTGACATCTCAAGAATTATTAGAGTGACATTAACATTGGAAAAAAAGTTTTAGCATTTTGGGATATAAACAGACTGCCTATATTATTATTATTATTATTATTATTATTATCATCATCATCAATAATTTATTTTGCACAGATAATATTAGTTGGCACACATTATTATCATTTGAATGATATAGTTGTTTATTTTGTCTGCAAGGTGTGACTTTTATTTTGATTCTGGGGTCATTCAGCAGCTACAGTCAATGCAGCCTTTCACGTTGGAGGCTGGGAATGTTCTCCTCACTGAGGTTTCCTGTGATCCTGACAAGACTCCCTGAAATATGGGGCTGACAGATATGACACAGGAGCTGCAGGAGATTCACATCATAATTCTGTAACACTTATTTCAACATTACGAAATGAAAAATGTACCTTACTCCAAAAGCTGGTTTGTGATTGATTTCTTTTGTCTTTGGCTTCATCCTTGGCTCTCTCCCCACGTGGTCCTTGTCGATAGCTGCTGTGGCACGTTGGTCTGATCTGAATTATGTGCAGATATTTTATGGAATGTTTTTAATGACCTTCCTGGTGTTAGGCTGTCTTTACTGCACTTTGCACAAAGTTCAAGATGATCTGTGTGTCACAAGTGACTGATAGGAACATCTTGTATAGTGAAACATAATCAACTACTCAAAAGAAGTGGCAAGAAGCTGCTTATGAAAGCTGAGGTTACAGACTTCTGAGAAGGGCTACCCAGAAGTTACTAACAGCAATTGAGGCCGAAAAGTCAAAATCCATCTCCTATCATAATTGAATGAGTAACGAATGAGATGCAGCTTAAGTTTTGGCAGGCAATCAACAAAAAAAAAGTATGCAGAGCTGAAATGTACTAATAAATGAAGACTGAAATATATTCACTGCCCTAAATATTGGTTTTGCTGATTGAAATAGCTGGAAGAGCATATAGATCATCTAGCCCTTGTGCCTGTGTGTTTTTGCAGAACACATCACATGTCAAGGAACTTACTACATCCTTGGTGGTGGAAACACTTTTACAGCAGTCTAAGGATCTATTCCCTGTCTGGTTTCCAGCTGAACTTTAATTGTACAGGTGGAGACAAGTTGCTGGCCTCAGGACCAGAGATCAATCTGTTTAGAAACACTAATGAAAAAAACTGTCAGAACTGCAAAAATCCCAACCAGTTAATAAACCAAATTATTCAAAACTTCATCTGTGACTGCTTGTTTTCCCACTGGTGCAGTCTTTCTCTGAGCCTGTTGGTTTCCACGAGGAATATTCTTCCTATGCTCATTCTTGCTTGTCTATTCAGTGCCCACTTTTGAGGTGCTCTGAATGTTTTTTTTTTTTCCTCAAGACAACAACCTTGAATCAGCTCAGCAGGTTAACAGCAATGCAGGACCTGGAGCAGAGACTGTAACACCAACAAAGTGACTGTAACTGGAAACACTGTCCAGTCTGATGGATGAATTGAACCTGAAAAACTGGAGGACAGGATGGACAACAGGTAAGGTTGCTGCAACTCTTTCTTCAATGGCACCAGTTTCAGTCCTGAGCTGAATTAGTGATTAGAAATTCCTCCCATTTAATTTTAACTGAACGTAAGTTTAGTGTGGAGTTTTTATCTTTCTATTCAAAAGTTAGGTGTTTAATCAAATTAAGCTTCCTCCAGAGTCAATTGAGTTGCTCTAACCAACCTGTCTAAATTTATACTGGACTTCTATATCTAAAATTAGTGACCTATGCAAAGCTGTGTTTTTGTTTAGGGGTTCAGTGAAAGGCAGATTAAATGACATTGAAAAAACTAATTGTGTGGTAACAATGAAAAGTAAGCAAAGGTCAGCGGTACCTCTCAATTAATTTTGACAAAAAAGTAAAAGAGTGGGTCCCCAAAAGTTTCTTCTGCTGCCACAGTGTACCTAGATTGTTAATCAGGCATGAAAGATTTTTTTTGTTTTTAACTCAAAATAGGTGGTGCCACTGCAAGTATATTTCCCTGATACAGTTTTCAAAAGGGTTTTTGCCCCACTGGATTTCTGGTTTCTGTTTTAATTGATAGGAGTAAAGGGGGAGAAACATAAACTTTTAATTATGATTCAAAAATAATAATTTTAAAGCTATTTTCTTCATATACCTGTCCATAGCTCATTGTGCAAGATTTTAATATGTTTGCTCATCTTTCATTTTTATTTTCACATCATAGGCAATTTTCAAGGGAAAGTTTACCCATTTATTTCTCAGATCCAAATCTGACAAATAAGGAGAAAATATCTTGGCATACTTCCAGCAGTTTATTCACAGAGCATTCAGTTCCACTAAGATGCTCTCTACTGGCCACTCCTAATTTTCTGTGTAGTTTCATTACTGGCTTCACACTGCATGTTAATTGGCAAATGTTCAGTGCTTTGATAACACCTTAATTTATCTGACCATAATGATGGCCTAGAGTGGTTCATTAATATTTGTGTTAAATGCATTAATTAATTAAAAAACCCCTCACATGTGAAAACTAGATAGCTCTGGGTGGTAGCAGTAATGGGATCGTATTCCTGCCATCACATGCCCAGTCTAAGACCTTGGATCAAAGAACAGTTAAGGTTGGAAAAGACCTTTAAGATCATCAAGACCAACCAGCACTGCCATCTTCACCTCTAAAATATGTCCTCAGGTGACACTTCCACATACTATTTTCCCCATATCCCTGAGCAGCCTGTTCCAATGCTTTACAACACTTTCCATGATGAAAGTTTTCTAAATATCTAAGCTAAGCCTCCCCTGGTGCAACTGGAAGCCATTTCCTCTCTTCCTGTCACTTGTTACCTGGGAGAAGAGACTGACAGCCACCTGACTGCTTCCTTATTTCAGGTACTTGTAGAGACCAAAAAGGTCTTCCCTCAGCTTCCTTTTCTCCAGATTAAGACAGAGATTAAGGTGGGGGCCTCTGAACCAAAATACTGCTACTGTGCATGTGCACAGACAAATGCAGGGTACATTTATTCTTGCTGAGGAATGAAGCTCAGCACTGTTTCATGTTTCCTTGAGAATCCAAAGCATGCACAAGGGATTGGCAGATCCAGTGAAGAAGTAAGACCCTGACCCTTCTAGAGAAGCAGTGGGATCAGACAGGGTAGACAGGGCCAGCCCCCAAGTCCTGACATTTTGAGTTGCTTCAGGAGCTGCATTTATATATCACTAATTCAAATATCTTTCCATTAAAAAATTCCACAACATAAACTCTGCCCAGAGCAAAATGCTCTTTCTATTAAGGCTTGAATTTCCCATTAATTTCTTATTCCTGTTCTTTTATGGGAAGGTAAACCTGAACAGGAGTTAAGAGGTTAGATTTTGTGAGATTAAGTTTTTGGTCCCTGCCTAGAAATTAAACTGGATTTCTAGCAACATTTAAATACCCAGCCTTTATAACAAGTGGGAGCTCTGCTGTTGAAACAAAGGATAGTGTTACCATACATACTTGAACAACTCTGCTAATTCCTGAAGTTCAAGACACTTGGCATTTTACAGATTTGATCAATTTTTTGCCTGGTCACTTATTTTGAATGCAAATTTCCGCAAGCTGTCTGTATGTTATTTGCATATAAAATCTGACAGAGATTAATCTTTTTTCTATTACTTTTTTTTCCTTTTCATCTTCTTGTATGGTGTACTGTCTATAACTTAGAGGCTACTTTTGAGCATTGACTTGTACTTTGGCACTGCACCTCTGCAAATCTCAGTGGAATTATTTTCTTTTTGTTTTAATGGACTGTGTGGAAAAATTAACATACCAAAGTGAAGAGAGATAGGAAAGGCAGCTCTCATGTGACTATATTTAAAATACTGATGAATTTGTCACCATTGCATTTCCTCTGATTTTGGAGAAGAGCACATAGAGAATTGATTAGAGGTATCCACTGTAACACTGGGGGAATTGTATTTCCTGGATTACCAGGGTAATATTAATTATTGAGAGTTCATTTATTAGGGATCAGAGGTGATAGTTGAATAGAATAAGTTTAAATATGCGGGAACTTCCTCCCAATGCATTTCCTTTTCTACCTGAAACTCTTCTGTAGTTTCTGCCACTACAGTTTTGCCCTTGGTGTGTTTTCTAGAATTGCTCATAAAATCAGTTCTGAAAGAGGCGCTGCAACAACACAGAATGAACGATTGTCATTAGGTTCCCAAACAGTTTTGAATATGTATGTCTGTCATATTTCTTCTAAAACCACATAAAAATTGTGCCAATTTAAATTTAATTTTTAGGGCAGTTTTTTAAATCCATGTGTTTTTGGAAAGTTTGGCTAAATCTCTAAGCTAGAATTTCTTCAAGTCATACCTGAAAGAGGATATTGTTTACATCTAAAGGCTTTTTTTTTTTTTTTTCATTTTTGACTGATGTTTCTGTCTGGAAAGAGTCAAACTTTGTGCCACAATATTGGAATCAAAATCTTGAGTGGGAGCAGTGTCAGTTAGCCCAGACCCGTGGCTGAAGTAGGACTTGGAAATGAATTGCTGTTAATTTTTAGGGAGAAGATTACATAATTAGTTTGAGGCTGTGGGGATCAGGATTTGATTGCCAGCATTGTCACATCCTTTCCACTCAGCTATGGGAAAAACACATCTGAGGGCCTCTAAATATTAAATATTAAGGGTTAGCAAGTTTTCTAGGGTGCATCCATTATGAGTTAATAGACATGAGGACTCCTGCTACTTTTCTAATCTAATCTCCCACTTATATAAATCATCCCAACCAGTTTGGATTCCTGCTTTAAGACAATACAAATTGCCTTGCATTAGGTATTTCTCTTTACATAAAAACATTAACTTTGGTTAACAGATTCTAGATCAGATAATTATTTAACACAGTCACATTTAAGTGGGATAAATCCCAGCTTTTATCTCTGTATAAACTGATTTCCTTGTTGTAATTTCAGAATAATATTTTTATTGTTTCTCTGCTTTGTATGTCTTACCTGTTGGATGAAAATTCTAGGTCTTGTAATGTCATGGATCTGGTTCCTGGTCAAGTTTGATAATCCTTATTCAGAGATGGAAATTATTTTGAAACATCAGACAGATCAGGGTTAAATCAACATAGATTTTATTGCCGTGAAATGTTTGATCAAATGTGGTCATTATCTTCATAGACTCATGTAAAACAGGTAGCTTGTATAGGAAATAGAAATATAAAAGATTATGTTTTTCACCACTGAATTATAAATTAAATTAAATTGAAGGAAAAGAACCAAACCAAAACTCCAAAGCAATCAATAGGTCATTTTTTGTTGGTGACCAAGTGCGCACTCACGTTTAATACAATCACAACAGCTGCTGTACAGAACAGAACTCATTGTACAAAATAAAGAAAAGTAAAGAATAGCAATAAAAAAGATCAGACCTCTCCAAATGACCTTCACCTGGCAAAGGAAAATGACTTTATCTTCCTCCCTCATTCCCCACACAGCTGTATGTGAATTCTTGTTAAACCTGTAAAGAGGGCAGAGGAAAAGGATAATTTTATAAATACAATTCCTGCAGAATTTATTGATTCTTCCTTGTGTTGCAGGCATGTGCCTTCTATTAATGCTGTTTCTTCTTGTCCTTAGAAATAAAGGATCGGAGAAGCAGAACTATTTCACCAAAGGAAAAATGAAAGTCAAATGACGTTGGAATTCACCAGCAGCCCTTTTGGATACCTAAGACACCTAAGACCAAAATTGCTTGTTGGTATTAGGAAACAAACAAACAAAAAAATAGCAATTAGAGATTGTAAAGTTAAAACTGGCTCTTAAGACAATAAACAGCCCTTCTTGAGCCTGGCTGCAAAATTGTGAGCTGCGCCTGTGCCACTGAGTCACGTCCAAAGGAAGAGATGAACTGGGGAAATATTTACACAGAGGTCCGGGATTTGGAAGGACTATACATTGTGCCTGCTTTGTAGCAGACTTTTCTGGTTTTATGAAAAGCCAAAGAGAAGCTTCAAAGAGCAGATTCCATGTTGATTTGGAGAGCTGAAGTATTTCCCCAAAAATCGTTGGCGTTTATCTTTAAAAAGGAAGCAAATGAAAGGTCTAAATTCACCCCTTCTGCCAGTTCTCCAAGGCAACAGAATGACACCTAGAAGGAGTTAGGGTTAAAGGTGGCAGCATGAAGGACAAAGTTCTTGGCAGCCTTCAGTTGTAGGTGGTAGAGTCATCACTGCTCGTCTGTGCTTCCTTCCCCTTAGCAGGCCACGTGAACTCTGTTCCCGTTCTCATCATCTGATAAAACCCTCCCTGTACTACATGACATGTCTGTCATGTAATGGTGCTAAAGGAGAGCTGTGTGAACAGAGAACCAAATCTCAGGGCAGAGGTGAGAATGTTACTCCTGCTCTGCCAGACTCACCTTCTAAGCTTAGTCAACACAAGAGCTCTTTGTACTCCCAGTGAGTAACACCTTGCTCTAGAAAAATGAGTTTGTAATTAGTCAGTGTGTTTGCTCCAAGAGTCATTAACTAATAAATCCAAGAGTCAGAAGCTGCTCTTTGTGAGTCAAATGTGCCAGGACTTAGGATAAGGAGTAAGTTCAGGGACCTACTTAAAATGTTTTGAGATTGGTGGTGGGAAAGGTGTAACTCATGCTGAGCAATGGGCTGAAGCACAACAGGATCCAACTACTCAGACAGCACTTGGGTTATTAATCAATTTTGGGGTCCAACAATCATAATGAGTCATTGGCCTGGCCATGAAACTTTGGCTTTGGAGACTTTTCTCTACTCCTTTGATGGTTTTGACATTGAATAAACAGTTCCATAATCTATTAAAGGAAGACTTTGCCCCCCTCTTTTTCTGATCAGGCAAATTCCCAAGTCAAAGAGGTACAAGTATATTTCAATCTGACACCAGAGACCACCCACTAACTTCAAATCATGAACTTCCTTCAGGTTTATCTAGGTCATGAATGTGTTTTGAGATGGCAAAGTTTCCAAAGAGACAAGGACTAAGAAAATAATAAAACCTCCAAAACTATACCATGAGAACATGGACATGTTCCCATGGACAGAATGGGAATGCAAGTGAATGAGAACCTAGGCTGAGATTTTAACAGGAAAATCAGGGAATTCATTGCTTAAAACCTCACTGGAAGTTCCAATGTTAAAAACTAAAGGCATTTTGACACCAAACTGCTCAGATAGCTAGTTCAGCAGAAACGGCAGTGATAGTTATTGTTGTCCAATAGAACTATTAAGTGCAATTAAAAATAAAAAATAGAGAGCCTGTTAATGTCAGCAAACTCGCAGCCACATTTTAAAAAGAATCTTCCTTTTAAAATGTGCTAATGTACTAAAGGAAAAACCAGAACATTTGACATGGAAATAGAAACATCTTCTTAATGGTAAGAACATCTAGCAGTTCAGTCAGGTTGAATCAGATCTGTATGGACCCTTAACAAAAATATACAGGGGTCATTCAACCAAAAACTGTAAGTTCTGGGGCCTGAAGTGTGCTCAGATTTATTAATAGTAATAGATCAAAGGGTAATCCAGGCCAAAAATAATCTGTTGCCTGCAGAGTAGACACTCATAGTGATTATGCAGCAGTGAGAGTCACAAGTCTTGAAATAAATTACTGGTGGGACCTTGGACCATATCCTGAATAGGCAAATATTTCATATAAGGCTGTATACATAATATTTCCAATGTCAAGCATTTTAATTTGATGGTAATAAAAAGCTTTCCCAACAGTTTCACAGATTTATTTGTCCAACCTTTTATTTCTCCTTCTCCAAAAAGTTGATGTTTTAGTGGAAAAAACTGAAAGGGATTTAAAAAAAACTTTTCCTTATATTTTTTCCCAAATAAAATCTAATTTAGATTTATCTATATCTTGAAATAGAGGTTCAAATTAAATTGCTTTACAGCATGTATTTTACAGATGTGGCAAGTCTGCATATCTGACACCATCAAACTTTTAATTTTTCCCTTTCCTCTCCCTCAGTTTGGGCAATAGAGAAAGCAGAATGATTTTCCTTTTCACTTTTAGTCATGGTTACCTACTTCCACACCAAGTATTTAATGCTCTAGGACAGTTTCACATTTCTGCTGAAGACATCTCTTAGGATTGTTCATTTGATTTTAGTGTTTCTCCAGAAGTATAAATGCATTAAATTCATTAAATAAAGTTAAATTTTTGAGGCACTTATCTGATCTTGGTGTGTTAAGGAGATGGAGTCCCATGGATATACACCTGTTTCCCTCAACACAGGATGGTGACTAGACAGAGCTAAACCAGGTATCTGTGCTATACACCTACCCTGAGCTAGGACAAATCTGGACAAAAACATAGGGTTTTTTTTTTCCAGATTTCTTTAAACAACCAATCAGGGACTCCTTACTTTCTAGAGTGTTTTCTCATGGTGATGGCAGTGTCCTTACTGACCTTGAGAGGAACAGCATCGTGCCATCATCACTCTATGACCTTCCACAATTTGGAAGGTGAGATTGGTCTTGTTAATTCAGTTTGATTCCTTGCATCTGGCTCTAAACACCTCAGCTATTTGTTGCAGTCCCTAGGTTTAGTATGATCACCCTCATCATCCAAGGTGTAATACATGCTAACAACATCAAGAAAGTGAAAATGTGTGTGACAGCTTTTGTCACCCACAGTTACGTAGTGCTGTCACTAGGATCCTCCAGCTCCTCCTCCAGGTGAGTCCAGCTCTCCTAAAGATTTCATGTCATAGCTGTCAAAACTCTGTGGCTGTCTTAGATACCTAAAACATCTCAAATGACTCTAAACATTTACACATGGACAACTATATGTTTTCCTACCACAGAAAGAGTTGAACTGTCCCTTGGAAGAAAAGGTCTGGTTCTGATGATCTTAAACAGAATATAGATGGACAACTTCAAGCCCTCCCAGTAATACCATTCCTTCCTAACTTCCTCAATAAGGTGATGTCAGAGAAAAAAGAAAAAAATGGAATAAAGGTCTTGTTGAAGAAGGAGTTAGAATGTGACTGGGAAAAATCCCTAGACTCAGAGTCTTGAGCTCAAAGTATACATCCTATGTTTTCTGTGTGAGGATGTGTGGTAGGTGGTAAAATAGTATTTCAAAAGTACATTAGCAAGGTTATTACCACTCAGCTACGTGGACTAAGCCATTCTGTCTTATTTGTCATTTTGTTTTTATTTTATTTCCAGTGAGTGGATTCTGTTGGACCTCTGCACCTCATCTGGATTTATAAAGACAATAAAGCTGCAGAAAAAAGCTGTTGAAGAAAAGAAAGCATCATAAAATCAAGGCAACACAAAACGTGACTCCAATTGCCTGCATTGATTGTGTTGAACAGAGACCCAGGTATGGCAGAGTGCTGTGGGACCAGGGGCTGAGAAAATAGAGGACAGAAACCCATGCTGTCATTTAAACTGAAGTTCACAGAGGGATCGGGGCTCTTACTGAGACTATCAAGGTTTGTTTTCCTTTTAGTCTGCCATGCTCTTTTCACAAGGGACACCATGGCTGCTGCCTGAATGGTCAGGACAGATTCCCAACAGGTTCTGGCCTCATTCCAGTGCAGCTTCATTGTACATTCTCATGTACAGGACGGTTCATTTGTCCCACGACCCAAGAATTCCTCTTTGTCCAGATTTCCATATTGTTTTCCCAATGGTGAGTAGATCAGGCATTTCTGATGGACCAGAGGAAGCCCTTCTTTCAATCTATCCAGCATGCAAGCAAAGTCAGGATGCTGGAACTGCACGTCCCACAACAGATGCACTGACCCTAACCCTCCTGCTGGAGAAGAAAGTGCTCCAAATTTCAAGTGCCACCTCAGCCAAGTCCAGAAGTGCTTATAAAAAACAGTGTTAGTGTATCATTCAGAACAATCAAATACTACGTGCACAAAAAAGCAGTTTAGAGCAACATAAATTTTAAAAAAGTGACAATTTCATCACACAATTACTGTACACTGCTGTTCTTAGGGTTGAATACTTTCCTCTCGCACGCTCTCTCTTTCTCTCTGTTTTAATCTTTCTTTTTTATTTCCTTTTTATTTTCTTTTTACTATTTTTTTCTTCCCCCCCCCCCTTTTTTTTTTTTTTTTTTGATTTGGTCCACTGGAGATAAATTGCCCTCAATGATATATATATTTAAAAAAAATATCAGCAGCAAGACTCTCTCGAAATAGATTCTGTTTGATGTAGCTAGTCTGTCTTTTCTGTTTTGCCCTCTTTCACAGCAGCCTCTGAAGTTTTCCGCAGGGGGGCTTTCTCCGAGTTGGCGTGTCCTTGGCCGGATTCCGCCGTTCCTCCGTTTTTGTGCGATGTGTGCTTTTCCAAGTAGTTCAGCATTTCACTGAGAACAGTTTGGAAAGTGCTTAGGGCAGCACATATTGCAGGAGTTCCAAAACCATGAGTGATCAAACTAAAAATGAGAAGGAGACAGAAGAAAAAAAAAATGGGAAAGAAATACACACACACGCATAAATATCAATTTGTTCACAAACACTGAGGAGTTTACAGTATGCTCATTTTGCTATAGTGAAATTCAAGATATGCTCCCTAAACTATTTATTACCTGTGGGAGAAAGAGAAAAGAAAGGAATAGAGCCAAAGAGCAGACTGCATACAGATGCAAAGGTTGTTTTTGGTGGAGCCTCAGTTGTGAAACACCATGGGACACACTCTCAGCAAGTGCAGACTGACACAGGGCTGTTGACTTCAGAGAAGCCAAGACAGAATCCATGCCCTTGGCTCTGCAGCATTGCTAATTTTCCAGTGTCATAAAGTTTGGCTCACATTTCTTGGGTAAATAAAGGAAATTCTGTACACAGAATTTCTGTTTATTCACAGTTCTGGATCATACTTGGTTGACTTGATGGTCTTGGAAGTCTTTCCAACCTTAATGATTCTGCAATATTATAGCTCTTAAACATGACCTGGTTATTCTACATGAAGGTATGTCTGCATCTGTACTAGGAAATTCAGCAAAGACAAGGATAACATCTCCAGCCCTCAGCACAGTTGGCATGATTTGGCTATTTCCTTGCTGCTAAACTGCTGGACCATCCAACAGGGTGAGATCTGAAGTTCCTGTTGGGAATAGACCCTGGCCAGTACCCTTGGCCAATACCCATGCTCAAGCAATGAACAGAAAACATTTCACATAGGGCTGGTTTAGCTAGGCTGAATAAATGGCCAATCCTAACTAGCTATTGGCAAAAAATAACACAATTTTAATGATGTTTCCCTGGTAGTTAGTGTTGAATTTGCGGGTATAGATTTGCTCTGTTGCACCTTTCATGTAAACGTTTACCTAAAGTGTTTTTTTAAACACTGGATTTTAATTGTCATTGTTCCTGGCTGCAACCTGTAGATCGAGACATGTGCAAGTTTTCCACAAGTCCCATCTCCTGGATACCATCTCTGTGAAGATCACAGAATCCCAGAATGGTGTGGGTTGGAAGGGACCTTAAAGATCATCTCATTCCATCTCCCTGCCATGGGCAGGGACACCTTCCACTATCCCAGGCTGCTCCCAGCCCCTTCCAGCCTGGCCTTGGACCCTTCCAGGGGCCCAGGGGCAGCCACAGCTTCTCTAGGAAACCTCTTCCAGGGCCTCTCCCTCCTCACAGGGAAGAATTTACTCCCAATATCCCATCCAACTCTGCCCTCTCTCAGTGGGAAGCCACTCCTCCTTTTCCTGTCACTCTATGCCCTTATCCAAAGTCCTTCTCCAGCTACCATGGAGACTGTTTTGCTACTGGAAGGGGCTCTATGGCTTCCCCAGAGCCTTTTCTTCTCCAGGCTGAACAATCCCAATCCTCTCAGCCTTTCCCCGTAGCAGAACTGCTCCTGCCCTTTTACCATTTTCATGGAGTCCTCAGGACTTGCTCCAGCAGCTCCATGTCTTTCCTGTGCTGGGGACCCCAGAGCTGGATGCAAGACTGCAAGATATCCCAATTACCATAGAATATGGGATGTGCCACTAGAAAACAGTTTTTAGGCAATTGATTTTGGTGCCATTTGCCTAAATATTATGTGTGCAGTATAAGATGATCATGAAAGGGCCAAAAAACCTAAAGTTATTATGGTCAACCAAGTTGTTCTCCTTGTTATAATGATTTGTTTTGACAAGTGATATGTGAAAACAAAAAACTCTGCCCTAGTCCTCCAGATATTTAGTTTTCATTTATAAACATAAATCAAAAATTATTTCAAAGGTTGAAATGCCATTGGAATTTTTCAAAAGTGATTTCGGTTATTTTAAACCCACTCAGGAAAGAAAGAAGATTAAAGGAACAGAAGCTAATTTTTGAGTTTGTGGGCATTTTTGAGAAATCAATATTTTGTATTGGTTTGGGTGAGGGGAAAAGAAGACCCACATCACAGTGATTCTGACAAGGAAAAATAACTGTTTCTCATTCCCTGCTAGTTAAGATTTTGTCCCTACAGTGACTCTCTGGCTGTCTTGGGCACCACATCAGTAAATCCTGATCTGATGCAGAGACACAAGTGAGGGTCACAAATAGGAATATTTCACATCAGTGACCTGTCTCCTCTGCACTTTGGCTCCTCAGTCTTTCCAGGGCTTTTAGAAAAAAGTGAAGATGTAGGGACTAAGGGGAAAGAGGTTTTACAGGACATGGATTATTGCTAGGATGTTGTAAGTATTAAAAAAAAAAAAAACATATGGAAAAGGATTCAAGATTTTTTTTTTGGATCACCTTTCTGTCTGCTAGACATGGGAAACCTATTTGATAAGAAAGCTGGTATCTTAGGGAAGATACCAAAAATATGTGAATTCCAACCAAAATGAGTGCTCAGTATGGAAACATGTCTTCATTACAGATTGGGAGTGGCATAGCCTTTTATAAAAGGTCTCCAAAAAGCTATTTACAAATAACTAGCATTTAGAATGTTTATCTATCAGTCTCCAGGCACTTTTCAAAGCAGGAATTTATATTTCTCCCCAGTTAGTAATGTGAGGAAAATGATAATTAAATATTTACAAGCAATATTTTGCAGACATCAATTAATAATACCACATAAAGTTTGGATGCTTGAAGTTTGGACTTGTATTAATATCTGGATCTTTATAATTTAGCATTAAAAAGAAGCAAACAAACCTCAGTTTAATTTTATTTTCTTTTTAGGTATGCCTGGCATGGCAGAAATATAAAAATCACCCTCATTGTAAGTCATGTTCTAAATAGTTGTAAAAGCCAGACCAGCAGTAGCATATATATGAGTGTTTTAAGCCCTTTCAAGTCATCCTAGGAGTCACGTGATTTAATGATTTTGTGTTGCATTTTATCATAATTTCTGGTCTTCAAAGTCCAGAGAAATGAAAATAGATGGAGTTTGCAAAAAACAGTAAGCAAGAAAAAGGAAATGAAACATATTAATTATTAGTTATGTTACTGCATGATTTTTATACTGCTTGTGTGATCTTCTGGGTCCTGATTTGGGGAATTGACTATACCAAGATGTAAAAATCTTTATGATCTTTCAAGTAAAATAAACTAGTGTATGTATTATAAAAGCTGGCAATATCTGCATTCATTCATTCATTTCCAGTGGACACAAAACATATAATCATAGAATCATTTAGGTTGGAAAATACCACCAAGGCGGTCAAGTCCAACCATTAACCCAGCACTGGCAAGCCCACCACTAAACCATGTCCCCAAAAGCCACATCCGTGTGATTATTGAACACTCTCAGGGATGGTGAACCCACCATTTCCCTGGGCAGCCCGTTCCAATACCTGACCACCCTTCCAGTTAAGATTCCCTAATACCCAGCCTAAACCTCTCCTGGCTCAACTCGAGGTTGTTTCTTCATGTCCTATTACTTGTTACCTTGGAAGAAAGACCAACCCCCACCTGGTTACATTCTGCTTTCAGGGCATTGTAGAGACTGAGAAGGTCAAGTAAGTAGTAAGTTTAATACAGGATTAAATGGAAAATAAACTTTCTGGCCCACAGTTTTTGAAACTTTCAATTTGGAAACAAAAAAAATGAAACTGTGTTCATTTGACAGTTCTATTAGACAATCGACCCTGGGAAGTAAAGTGGGAATACTACCTTCAAAACTTAGAGGGATTGTCTCACAACCTCTAGGGGTAGGAACAAATTTTAATGTTCTGAAATGGTGAATAAGACTGTAGAGAACACCAGAACGGGACAAAATCTGATATTAAGGTACGTAAGTGTAGGTGCCAACCTCTAGGTTTAAACATAAACAGTGCCAAACTCCCGTTACCATCAAAGAGGACTTAATGTAGTTTCCTGCCTGTTAGAGTCTACAGTGTTTTTGATATGTTCTGTGACATCTGTAATATCGGTACAAATTTGATAGATACGATATAGGACTGAAGTCCAGCCTGCTTCTCGATGTTTTAACACTGGGCAGCATACCCTTGTGTATCTCAAATTGTTTACGTAAATGAATTGAGCCCTGGGGCTTTATTCAATACAGTCAGAGAAGCCTGGAGAATGAATTAGCACATTAAATGGATGTGTCTCCTTTATGGTGAGCTGCACCATTCTCCTGGCTACACTGTGGCTCCATCCTAAATAAAAATGTGATTTGGGTGCTATTTGAAATGTTCTGTGGTACCAGACATCTATGTCACGTGACCAGTTAATAATACAGAGGGATTAGAGGGGACCAGGACCTTTTTAAAGCAGCAGTGGACTGATGGAACACCTAATAGAACCTAAAAAAAGCTCAGCTATATCTTGCCCTTGATCTTCTTTGACTACATGAGAAGCTCAGAGATCCAGCTTACATAAAAGCACCAAGATACTGCTACTTTATCCAGAGCAGAATCTGAAACTTCTGGCTTAAAAACTAATACTCCTAGGAAAAGAGTGTTTTAGAGTGAGTAAGGGGTCTATTTCCTTTACAGTTTAGCCTTTTAGTTACCAGTAATCATTAAATATGGCAACTCACACCAATATAGCCTTGTGTTTCCTATTAAAAAGACAACTCTTTTTAGTGAAATGGTGCTGCAGAGTCGTATGGCTAATCTACTTTCAGTTCCTGATGAATATATTCTTCTCCACAAATAAGGATATACTGAGCCTTTTAATTTTCCCATGAAGCTTATTAAGAGAAATAATTTTATAGAAAATTTCTAACCAGCCCTTCTTGCCAAGCTCCTGTGAGGGCGTATTTTATTAGGCTCACTTTAGGTAATGAGCATGAAAAGGCCGAGAGATATTATCTTCTACTTTATCTTACATTTCTATCAGTAATTCCCCTTGCTCTAATTTTGGTGGTCTTTACTTCTCTGCAAGTTCAAGTCTTTGAAAAATCCAAGAAAGTTGGATGATTTCCCTTTGCTGATGAAAGTAAGTTTCAAGTTTGGGAGAAAATCTGATTTTACATTTAAATCAGACATAACAGACGGAAGATTAATGGTAAAGCATTCAAATGTGTTTCCTGAAAGTCAAATTTAGCTGCCTGATTTTCCAGGCTAATTGAGCTCACACTGAAATTGGTTCATTTTTGGTATGCTCCACACCTATGAAAGGAGTTGCTTTCATTATCATACTTTCATTTGGGTTTATAAACCTAAAATTAAACATGGTGGTTTCATAATGGAGTCTTCTGGGTATTCTCAGCTTTGTACTGCAATCCAGAGCAGCTCCTATAAACCAACTTTATTGTTCTAAGAGGCAAGGCTGAAATCTCTGATTCTGGTGTTGGAGAGCTGCAGAAAGAAGGCAATGAATATGAGGCCAACACATTACAAAGCCTGGTGCTTAAGGACATCCAGACCTGCCTGTAATTCTGCCCAATGCTATGATGCAGTTATGTCTGCTCATGTTTTAATGATGGCCTTACTTAAAAGTGAAAGGATCCAAGTGTGCCTGAAGGCTTGGAGTCTTGTTTGGCAACCACCTCAAGGACTCCTCCATACCCCAGGCTGGTGAAGCTCCAACATGAAGCAAAAGAAACAGCTTCCCTCTCAGTGGGGGGGGGGAGAGGCCATCTGCACTGAATGTTTACACCCTCATTTTAAATAAATAAACCCATTAAAACAATAATAATGAAGACAAAGCAACCTTGAACTTATTGGTCGGATTTTCTCAGAACTTTGACTGTGAAAACTCCATGATTATCCAAATTCAACAGCACACAGCTGATGACAGATGGTACAATATGATATGACGTTTAATGGCTGTAAAGAAAATGGTAAAATATTTGTATCTCTTCACTGACACAAGTAACATCTGAATATAGATGTGACAATATTGACTTTGAGGTGCTTCTGTTGATTTCAGGGTCTCTCTTGTGAAAGTTGCGTAGAAAGTTAAATGGTGATAACTTTACTTCAGAAGCTCAGAAGGTTTAACCATAACACAAGTTAGACTGATAGTCAAAAATCAGAGTGTGGGCAGTGTATATTACAGGGATAAGAAGTCTATAGGATCAGAGTAGCAAACAGTACAGAAGTTGCCTTCAAACTAGGCCCTCATTATTTCCTTCTGTTCATAGTGTGTTAAGGACATGTCCTCCTAAACAGATGGACCTCCTTCTACCATGTGTAAAAGCCATGGAAAAAGTAGGAGGAGAGTGTTAGAGCTGATGCCCCAAATTTAAGATAATCTGTTTCAGATCAGTAAATTTCTGACTTTGGGACTAATTTTCCATACTAAGAAGAATTACCCAGGCAACAGATCTGAAACTTCCAAAAACTGTGAAGTGCTTCTGAGTTGTAGACCAAAGATTAGACCATTTAGTGGTTCATCTTTATTTTATGGAAAAGGCAAGGAAATGGATAAAGTTAATTCAATTTACTACCATACATAAATTTTTCCAGTGAGGAAATACAGCTAAGAAGCCCTATTGCCCTCCTCAAATAAGAAAGACCAAGAATGAACATTTATAAACATGCTCATGACAAAGTGCAATCAATTTTGTAGCCTTTTAATTTGGAAAGGAGGGGAGGGCATTCCTTTTTCTTTTGGGAAACAAGAGAGTGCCTTAAATGCTTTAAGAAATCTTAAGTGCTGTGTTGAAAATATAAGCATCCTCCAAGATTTTTTCTCTTCTTTGATGAATGGATTTTTTTTTCATGATTATGTAACCTAGTTCTTAAAGAATCAAGTAAAAAAAAACAAACAGATTTTCATCTGTTTTCTTGACTCCATAAATTGTGACTTTAAAGATATTATACAACCCATAACAAAAAATTTTAATGAAATTAGAAAATAGAAAGGATTTAGTTTGTCAGGAGAGCAGGACAACCTGATTGGGACCTTACTATGTAAAGATCAAAGAAGGAATCCCTTGGAAAGGAAGTGAGAGAAAGGTCCCAGAAGAAGGCACTCTAACACTCATAGTAAATAAAAATACAAGGAAAAAAGTAAAAATAAAATTTAAAAAAAGGAAAACAGAATGAAACAATTTGTTACTCTCTTGTGCTTCAGCCTCAGCATTAGGCACCAGTGTTGTCCCTCTCAGTTAACAAAATCCAAGGATTGAGGAAGCTCCTGGAAATCAGGGAACTCTAGAGGGCACCAGAGGCATTTCACCATAAATTCATTGTGCACCAGGCTTCTTCCAGTCCCTGCATCCAAACAGGAGGCTGCTGCTGTGAACTGAGATCGCTGGAATTATGACAGAAGCTGCTCTAAGCAAAAAAGAGAACCATGTATAAAAGGGGGTGAGCACATCTTTGAAGGCAACCCACAAGTAAGTCTTTGGCTTGGCTTCTTGTTACAGTTTAAAAAAACACGCTGAGGTTCAAAACCCATTTCAGTGCTCCGTTTTCCCCGTTGGAAAGAAGGATGTTACTTCTCACTGCTCCCAAAGTCTGAGACTGGTTTCTTGTCTGTCACTTTTCGTGTCACCTCGTCAGCATGATGCCAGGCACTGGCAGGAGGCTGACAGCTCCAGGCTCAGCGAGGAGCTAAGCGACAAAACTCTCGTCTCAAACAGTTTCATGGGAAGGGCGTTTCATATCAGCTGGATGGCTCGACAGAACACAGAATAATCCATGAGGATGCTGATTGCTTTCATTACCTAACTTTAGTATTCTGAACCTATTGTTTTTTGTGTGTCTGTTTTTATAAGGTTTCTGCAGTGAAAGAAGTGTCACTTACAAGAAAGTACTTTTCCCTTTGCCTTTCTGCTGTCTTTATCTTTTATATATAAAATAGAAGATCTGGGCGTGATTTTGCATCTTGATGAAATGTAGCCTTGAAGTTAAAGGGTCAAATACAACTGCATTAATCAGTGGATACTCTCCTTTCCCTTCATGATGGATGGCCTTAGTAGGATATCTGAAATTTCCAAACACCACAGATTCTTAGAGCCACCAATGTCCCAAAAGCAAATGTAGAAGGTGTGTCTATACCTAACCTTACAAGTGAAGAAAGTGAGGCTAGAGGGTGTTTGATGAGGTCAGGGAGTCTGTATGTATAAACCAAGAAACAGACAGATCTCGTGAGTATAATCTCACAAAGTCTTTTATTTGAAAAGTTTATGAGTTATGGTTTTGGTTTTCCAGAACAGAATGTGGGTCATTTCTGATGGGCGTTCTGCTAACTCTAGGTTACATGACATTTTGGGGAACCAAGAAGAGAATTCTGCTAAAAATTAAACAAAAATAACAAAACAAACAACAAAACTGTTCTGCTGCAAGGGCAGGTTAAGAAGACAAAGACGTGAAGACAAATCAGTGTGGCTTTCAGGTTCCTGGCTGAGTCATCAATATGACAGTGAAATGGAAGAAAGAAGAAGGTATGTGCTCTCCCCACTCAAGATAAATACTACCTGTAATAAATTGTTTGAAAAAATTACTCTCTTATTGATTTGGATATTTGGTCCAACTGGAGGGGTACCCTAAATGCTGAGCAGCAGATGCATATGAAACAGGATGTTTCTTCCCACCTAAAATGACCCTAGATCTCCACAGTAACCAGACAGGTGAATCACTCTAAGGTTCTTAAACTGAAGCTGAGGAATGCTGTTGGTTCACCTTTAGCTGCATTAGCAAAAAACAGAAAGAGGTGGTCTTGGCCAAATTAATTCAAGGAACCACAGAAGCATGCCACCATTAGAACAATTGTGGTCCAATGTCCAGGTCTAAAGTCACACAGTTCATCAGGTTAATTTTTATGTATCTTTTGGGGGGTCTTAATTTCTGCCTGTATCCATTTCTTCTTTGAAACGTGACAGAAACACTTCCCTTCTGCACAGCACGAAACTCTACAATTGAGAATAATTGGTTCATCTGGTCTGGTTCTCTGCTCTAGAGAGGGCTGGATGCACTAAACATGTGGGTAGTGAAAAATACCACAGAGATGAGTGATGTGGATATGGAATTATGGATATTTCCCACACTGACATGCCTCAGATCTACCTGCACAGACCCAGCAGGAAAATGATGGAGTTTGATGGTTGTGTTGATTAACATTGTTCCAGATTCAGCAGAAAAAGCTGTTGACTGCAATGTCATCATTCAGCTCTGCTGATTTAGAGGCAGAATTATGTTGTTGGGGGTCATCCAAGCCTCAGAACAACTCGTGCCATAAAATCTCTTGAGTGTGTATCTCAGAGCTTTTGTGTCTGCAGGCAGACTTGTCTTCACCTACTGCAGGTCATGATTGTCCTGGTTGACTATTTCTGGGCTTTTCTGAAGTGAATTATTCTCAGTGTTTTACATATGTTTTGCTCACATCTATCCTTTTGCTATCTCTAAGCATTACAATCTCCCTTTTCCTTTCCATCACCTTGGACAACTGAGAGATCTCTCTCATTTTCACGGCTATTTTGTCTGATCTGAATCCAAACCCAGTGAACTTACAATGCTAAAGAAAGATTTATATAACCAGAAAGGTCCTGAAAAAAATAGAGATGAAGCCTCAGCTTTACTGACATCTGTAGGATTAGAAACTGATTTAGGTTTTGTGAGAAATTAACTCCCCAGTTTTTCCCTCTTCCATATTTAGGTACATGTACACAGAAGCCTCACATGATTCTGTGGGATTCTAGGGAAAAACCCCTCTGAATTATAAGTAATAGAAGGTATTTTAAAATAAACTAAGTTTTATGTAGGAATTTTCTCTTTCCTTTTCTCTTCTCTTTCTTTTGCTCTTGCTCTTCTCACTCTTTACTCTCCTGAAGATCCTTATGGTCTCTCCACTTTGAAAGTAAAGGGTGAGAAAAATAGGTTCCTCTCATTAAAGCTATAGAAAATTTCAGGTTCTTTTCTAGTGCTGATATGCTGACTTTGCTCTCTTTGGTAGTAAACTCAGAAATGCTTTGCACAGATCAAGCCTTTAGAGGACAATAAATAGACGCTCCTGCATCTGGACAAAAAGTCTCACCACTTAGTAATGGAAATGGATTTTTCCAGGGTTTTCTTGTTTGCTCCATGATTTCATGATACATTTTTCATCAGAAACTGGGGGTGGAGTAGCTCAAGTGGTGACTTTCAGGCCAGATACAACCCACAGAACTATTTGTGTTCAAGGTGTGCAAGACCAGGTTGAGTGGGGCATTGAGCAGCCTGGTCTGGTGGAAGGTGTCGCTGCTCATTGCAGAGAGGTTGGAACAAAATAATGTTTAAGGTCTCTTCCAACCTTTCCAGCTCAAAGAAGAGCTGGAGGTTGGGTTGGGAAGCCCTACAACATATCACCTCTTCTTGAACACAGACTTATGTAATGCTTAGAAATCTGAGCTACCCCCACACTGAGCCCATGAGTTTTGGGATCCAGCCCTGGCAAGGCAGGACTTCCCTAAATCTAAATTTATAACGCAGGCAAGGCACCTGACTGGGCTGTAATAAGGGTTGGTGCTTCCAGGATTTCTAAACTTACACTTTTATTGGTGATAGAAATGTACCACTGTGCCCAGGAAGAGTTTGGGTTAGTGTTAGCCAGACCAGGCATAAAAAAAACCCAGAAGTTCTGCAGATGAAGAGAAGCACAGATAGCCAATACCTGTTCTCTGGCACTACTTTTTTCTGCTAGTACCAATATATCTAAATTACTTGAAATTATCAATATAACTTCAACAGCCTACTGATAAGTGAAGTTATCAATGTGACTTCTCCACAGTTAAGATCCTCTAAAATTTATTGAAAAGGGAGAAGTATTGAATGAAAAAAAACCATAAAATGACCTTGGCTCAGGCTGCACACAATATTTTCTGCTATAAATTTAAGGGTCTGAATTGTCTGTTAATGATTAAATAATATTGGAAAATCATTCGTCATGGAGCATTAAGCTTTTTGAATTCAGGTCAGATGAACATCTCAAACAGCAGCTACACAAACAGGGGTGTACCAGAGGTGTACAAGAGCCCCTGTGATTTTGCATAAGCTTGTGTAAAATCCAGCAGTTTTCAGGCTCACTGGCAGCTCCTTTGAAGATTTCCTGTTTTGTGCTTTGTGTGAATTTTGAGTTTGGATTTTGAGCAAACCCTGCACTTCTGACACCTTCATGGGGACCATCCTGTACTTCAGGTTGGACATATTTACAGATCTCAATGAACTAAGACCCAGTGGAAAAATTTCAGAGAAAAGTGTGAAGTTGAAGATTTAAAACAGAGGACATTAGAAAAACTGCTTATATCTGACCCATGACAGGCTGTGAACCCTGGTCTTAATTATTAACATAGAACAATGTCCTGGTTTATGGCAAATTTGGGAGGAAAACAAGTAATATCACTTGAAAGTGGAGCACACAACTCTACACTGAACAGTTGTATGGGAATTTATTCCAAAAGAAAACTCCCTTTCACCCCAAAGTAGTAGAGGCTGGATCCAATTCCACTGTAGATATCCAACATTATAGCTCTTCAAAAAATCTTTCAATATCTCAGAACTTATTTTAATAACAGACATTTGTTTGATTCCTCTGATTTTCTGTGGTCATGAAAAATCTCTTCAGATTTCTGACATCAAATCATAGAATCATGGAATGGTTTGGCTTGGAAGGGACATTAAAAACTCTCTCATTCTCCATTCTCAGGGGGCTGGAACAAGAAAAGATTTAAAGTCCCTTCCAATGCAAACCATTCTATGATTCTGTGATATTTAATCTCAAGAAGACAAGTAGTGGTAGTAGGGGTTGAGATGATCTGGCTGTGAAGACTGATGTATTTAGGAGATGGGAATAAAGATTTTTCTGCCTACATTAGGTTTAGCTGCCCCACAGCGTGTCTAGTGTGTAGTGGTTGGCTAATCTCCCATTCTGGCGGGGATCTAGTTCAGAGTGTTCAGCCAATGGAGTTTAGAGAGAAATTCTAGTTACACTGATGTAGACATCTATGTTAGACCTGTTTAATTCGCATTTCTCGAACTACCCAGGTGAGATTCCTGGACACTATAGCAGAAGATGTGCATCTGGCTGCAGTGGAGGCTCCTACAGGCATCTGAGCGGAGTTAGAAGTCCAGGTCAGAAGCTGATCTGACCCCAGCATCTCTACATTAGCTGGAAAAGGAATATGATTGCAGCTCCACCTCTGGGTCTGGCAGCGCTCTTCATTCCCTGAGCACAATCAGAGAAAGCTCTGATTTAAGGCCAGAGAAGACCCTGTGTAGGATCAAGGGCTGCGCTCCTCCAGGTGCCCATCTTCAGTCCAACACTTAAGATCTACAGAAGACATGAAAGTACTGACTGATCCAGGAGCTGCCTGCAGAAGCTTTGCCTTCCAACCTACTGAAGTGCAGCATAGAAGGAAGGATGGGAGCTGTACCAGTAGACAGTTTTGTAGCTGAAGCCTTCAGCATTTTATCCTGATTGCTATTTCTACTTTAAACACAGGAATCTTTGGGGATTAGCCACTTCATATCACATTTCCTCCGTGTGCATGTAATAGGGAATTCTCTCTTTTTCCACAAGCTTAGATAGCTCATTTAAATCTCTCTGTGATCATTCTGCATAAATAAGAATGTTTCTTTTGATTTGCACATGTGGTTGGGTGTTTTAGAGTGTGTATTATGGAACATACACACACACCTGGGTGCTCTGTGTGTGCACATGCACAGCACTGCTTGAGAATAGGAGTGGGGTTGTCCAGGTGTGCTCTTACACTCGTAGGATGCATACAGATGTGTGTAAGAATAAGCAGGTATGTCAGGAATATGTGCATTTGTGGATGGGGAATTACCCTTGCCTCTCCACACCCCAACAGATGTATGGAAGAAGAGGGATGGTGGGTATTTTGGGTATTCCACTCAAAGTCTGAGGGACTGAACACTAGTTATCACAGCACCTATCAGAATGTTAATAACTAACAGATGTTGGGACATTGGGACACAGAAGTTGACTGTCCAACCAGTGAAAGAAGAGTGGTTGTGCTAAAGAATATGCAACACAGTTCTAAGCCTTTATAGGGCTATGAAACTTGTTTAATATTATCATCTGTAAACAATTCTCTGGCACAGTTCTTCACATGTTTTCTCATATATTAGATAGTGGATGGAAAACATTAACAATCTGTGGCCTCAGCAAGTCATGTATTCCCCTCTGTGGCCTGAGCAAAGACAGGAGCACCTCGAGGATGTTTCATCAAACTTATCTTTGATAGATATCTTAGATGACCCCACTCTTTCAAAGTGGCCCTCTGGAAAATCCCACCTCATTCTTGACTGTATCTATCACATTGCCTAAAGCAAAAACATGAAATTGCACAGCAGCTCTCCTGAGCTAATAAATCTTTATGACCCTAAAACATCTATACACTTTTATAAGTAATTAAGATAAAATTCTAAAGAAGTTCAGACTTGGTGTGCATGTACCATGGGTCTTTGACTTCAAAACAGCTTCTAAGCTGGTTTAGACCAGTACATTAAATATTGCTCAAGAACTGAGTCTAAATCTATCATCAGTGGGGCTTTTTAGTGTGAATCAACTTTCATTCTCCCTGATTTTTCTAGCATGTTGTTTGGAAATTAGTGCAGTAAAATTGTTTGAGTAGGTAATGTACTTTTGAGGTCAGCCTGCTCTGGAAACTGAAGAGTTGATAAAATGGTCCTGGTAAGACACTGTCAAATGATGTCAGTGGCAGATGGGAGCTCCTGGAACTATTTATTTAATTGGAAAGGATGCAACATCTTCTTCCTATTATTTCTACTTTCATTGATTTACATTTGTCCAGAACCTGAGTTTCTATGTTTCTGGACCATCCACTTGGGGGCTGTGATTTGGCTCGCATTTAAAGCAAGACAACTTTCTGGACATGTGGGGACATTTGATGAGTAGATGCAGAAAATATCTGATTCAAACTCGGACTGTGTTCCTAGAAGAAAGCTGAATGCAGCACACTTGAACTACATTGCTGGGCAAACCTGCACTTTTAATAGGCAAAGCTAGCAGGGATTAGGAATGATAATTAATTGTTTGCGTGTCTTTTAGGTAAGGGAACAAATACCATTAAAACTTCATGTGCAGCCTAAATCAAACATATGGATTTTTAGTTTGCTCTTTCAAAGTCATACCTGAAATGCGTTAAATGTCTCTGGATGTCAAGGTCTAATATTGGAGTTGGTCTGGAGGATCCGAGGGGTGATCTGTCTTGACTTAGAAGGTCTTGGAATTCTTTACATATTTGTCTAAAAGGAAAATGGAAATCCTTCAATAAAACAGGTGTAATCCTTTCCATAAAGCTGATTCCCAAAACACTCCCACCTTATCCTGAGTGATCTCATTCATAACAGAATTGCTTGGCAGAAGTGTTATTACAGAAATCAAAGACAAACAAATCCATCTCTGGCTTCCCTGCCCCAAATTCTCAGAGCCAACAACATATCAGAATCTCTTTAACAGGAATACTTTCCCTGTGGAACCATATTAAAGCTAACATTTTAAAATGTGATTTTTCCCCTGAATAGGACCTAGTTTGGCAGTGTTAAGTCTAGCTTAGCTTGCCTACATTGGCAGCAAGGCTCATGGTTAAAGGAAATTGTGAACTCGCATT
Source organism: Cinclus cinclus (assembly GCF_963662255.1). Taxonomy (NCBI): domain Eukaryota; kingdom Metazoa; phylum Chordata; class Aves; order Passeriformes; family Cinclidae; genus Cinclus; species Cinclus cinclus. The sequence goes on from NC_085048.1 coordinate 4,298,054, forward strand.
AGAATATGCCTGAAATGTGCAAATTACTCTATTATTTATTTTGTGTAAATACACCAGTACTTGTGCATGGGCTTGCATACATTGTGGGCACTGCTTTATCTGCAGGTTGAAGTCCTGGATATTTTGGACTCGTCTTCTTGACTCCCAACCCTTAAGACAAAGGGGTTGTGAAGGAAGGAGCCCTTGCAGTGAGAATTCAGGCTCTGTCTTCTCTGGTCTCCCACCAACATAGTAGCCCATTTTCTTTGTAAAGGATGTCTTACTGTTTTCCCTCACCCACTCAGTCTTCCCTGAGGCTTCTCAGGATGCCTCAGCACCTGGGGATTAAATTTATTCCCTGAAATTTCTCTATATAGGACCTAGCAAGGAAAGACCCGAAAATAAGGCCTTTTTGTTCTTCTGCTGTTGTGTGGTTGTGTGTAAAACAGCCTAGGAATATTCTACCAACAAACCTTTTAAAAAAAAAGAAACCATATCTGTTCCATTTAGCTCATGTCCTCAGAAGAGCATTATTTGGGCCATGAATGAACAGACACCCCTTTCACTGGGTTTGTGATTCAGTTAATTGGAAAAAAGAAAGGGGACTTGTCCAAATTAGCATAGAGCTCTCCATTGCCTGTATAGGAAATAAAGCTGCTAATGGGGGATCAGGAGGGCATTATCACCTCCAGATGATGAGGACTCTCATTGGGACCCTGATCTTTGTTGGATTAACTTGGTATTGGTCCCAGTGACTACATGTAGCCTGATAAGAGTGCCACCCAGTGAAGTGCAGAGTGACAAGGGTCACCATCACACCTGCAGACCATTTGTCACTATCTGATAATCCATATAATTATGTTCCTTCAATCTCCTAAATCCTGTGGCTACCTGAGAATAGCCCCTGTTGTGGGCTGTCTCCAAGGGCTTGCCCAAAAGATATTGGGAGAATTCAATGAGCCATTCTAATATTTTAGTAACATGGACAAGTGCAATCTGATGACTCAGAGTGCCCATGGTTTATTTTGTTAGCATTTATGCTGTCATTGTGCCTAGGGGAAGTGAGTAATACTAAAAAGCATCTCTGTGGTCCATGATTCCTTTCAGGAGACTCATGGCACACCTGGTCCTAGATAAAATTTGAGTTCTTCATTATCACCTTGTAACTCCTGTCTTTTGGGACATGGGTATAATGGAAAAAGTGGGTAAATTCAGCTTGCTGGTCTTTAGAAAGTCCTTCACTGCTGAGTTATAAGCAAGAAAACTGTCTAAGCTGTTTTTACCCTTCACTTTATCACAGTGATACAAGCTGGGAACAGAGATCTTGGATAGCTCTCTCTTGACTAAGAGGAGATGCAGAAACCTATTTCCTGCTGTGCTGCTGGACTGCATCCAGCCTGATTTCTCTAAATGCTTGTCATCTGCATGGACCTAGACACCGACTGCTTGAAAAGACAGCATCACCACAGCCTTTCAGGCAAAGAGAGGTATTCAGCAGAAATGTATGTAAATGCAGCATACAGTTTTAATGAATCAGGTCCTTAGAGGAAAAACAGTTCCTTTCAACAACTGAAAACAGTCAGTCATTTTGGCTTCTAAACAATCCACTATCCCCAGTCGGCCCTGTCAGCACTGTTCTTCTCTCCTTCCTCCAACCTCTACTTTCTACCTGTTGAAAAAGTTCATCTTAAAAGTTCTTTTATTTTAGCAAAGGGAAGTGTCAGAACCAAGTGTGCAATTAAGTTCTCTTCTATCTTCACGTGTCAAAAGTCTTTACTGAAGGTAGGCAGATTGAAAGAAAAGAAAAAAACTTTTTATATTATACATGAAAACCTGCAAAAGGCAGTAACCTACTTTTTTTTTTTTTTTTTTTTTTTTTTTTAAGGGGATTTCTAGGCAAAGTGATGCCTCAGAGTCTCTACTACCAGTAAAATATGACCTGGGGTAGTCACAGGGAGAGGGGTTGGCAGTTTTTTGCTGAGCTGGACTGTGTTTTTAAAAAAAAAAAACAAAAGAAGATGACTGTGCTGTCCTAGAAGGGCAGAGATCAATAAAAATAGTCCTGGTCACTCCTGCATGGGATGATGCAATGATTTGCAATACATAGTGAGATGATCCAGTATATGACCAGAAAAAGAGAAAAAACATCTGCAGTGGTCAAAACAAGAGCCCATGCAGCCCATGATCCCTTCCAGTGGCCAAAACAAATGCCTGGTATTGAGTGCAAGAGTGGGGCAAACATGAGTCCATTAATCTGATTTATTGAGAGTGTGGCAGAGTTGCCAGGTATCCAAGGACCAGATGTCAGAAAAGTGTCATGAGCCAGATGCTGATTAGTCTGTTCTGGCTGCAATCAACTCCACAATAAAATTATTATTCACAGTATTCTGGTTTGGTCTGTGTAAATGTGGATGTATCTATCCCTCTGATCATATGGAAGACCTTGTGCTGTGAAACACTGGGATGTTTCCTGTAGGATGCTGTGCCTCTCCAGCAAGTGGAATAGTTGATACAGCCTTCAGCAGTGCAAGCTCCAAACTGGTCAGGTTCTGTCCCCTGCTGTAAAACCTTTCAGGATATCCCATGCCTCTGCAAGGTGAATTAACCTGTGTTTAAATATCCTATAAAACCAGGTCCCACTATTTTAAAAAATATTTCTATGTGAATTGAATATGTATCCTGAAACCTTTTTACATTTCTAGGATTAACAGGACAATATCAATACCCTTTTGCCAGATTCGTGACAATTCATTCTTTTTTTGGAGCATCTTGTTCTGTCCAGAAAACCATCTACTTGCCCAGATAGTCATCTGCTCAGTCAAAGGAGGTGAGTGGAAAGAAAGGGAACAGTAGGAAATTGGCTTCTCTCATTTTTTTCAGCTCTTTTTCAGCATGTTTCACTCCCATCCTGCCATTGCTGACACTTGTGTTCAGCAGTGAAAACAGCCCAATCATCTCTTTATCCCATGACAATTATTAAACAAAGTACTCATTCTTCATTGTCTAGTCCATAAAACTGTTAGAACAGACCACAGCACCATCCTGTTGCATCAGTTTGTACTGTCCCAGGCGGGCCCTGATTTTGCAAGTGTGAGACACCATTTCCATGAGGTAGCTTTAGAAGATGAGGCTGTTTAACAAAATGAACATGATTTGTTCCATGATGGATAATGGTCCTGTTTTCATTCTCTGTATTTCTATCAACATGACCTCACACAAGGCAGGGCTGAGCAGAGCAATGAAAAGAGTCCCTTAAGCTCAGTGGCCTCCATGTGTTGGCAGCTGACATCTAAAGCAGAAATTTTTAGCCTTCACTGGCCCGTGAGCCACGGTTCTGTGCACGGCAGCTGAAGTGCTTCCACTCAGGGTGGGTGGATTGCTTGATTACAAGGTGTGGATGCCCTTGATACCAAGGACACCTGGGAGCTCTGACTGGACACTGAAGGCTTCATCACTGTAGACATTTAGGGCTCTGTTTAGTTACTCCCATGTAGATTTGTAATACCCAAGACATCCATAACCACTGGCAGATACAACATAGTAACAAAAAAAGAGATCTGTGTGGCCCTGGAGCAGCAGCTCATGGCCAAGCTGGATAACCCAGTTCAACTCAAATGGCAATGGGTGCCTGTGTTTGGGCACCTGAATTGAGCCAATGAATTTGGATGTCTTAATCCATAATGGAATTACACCTAGATAGGAAAAACTGTGGAAATCCCTTTACCATTTCCACTTATTTTTCCTCATCCCTTATATTCTAAGGATTGTGGAAATAACTGTTCTTTCCCCTTGTTTTTTTCCTCAAGACTCCACATGTGAGCACTTCTGTGGACTTCTAGCTCTGTCCCACAGTGGACAGCAACAACACAAACAAACAGTGGCACTCCAGCTCTTTCCATAGACAAAGCTTTCCACGAGTGATCTTACCACCCTGGAATTGCTGTGTTGGTTTTGGTGGCAGTATAATAGTCCCCTGCTTTTTCTCATGTCATCACTTGCAAGCCCATGAGTCAGGGAAGTTGTAGAATTGCTGAAATTGCAGACCTAGAACTTAGGGATGGCTGGTGAGCAGTTGAAACTCCTGATGATTATCTAGAATTCTTTATATCAGACGTGTGGAAACATGGCTGGGAAATATCATGCTAATACTGTGATGTCATGGACCTGCATCTCCTGGAACACCTGGGCAGGACTGGGAGTCCCCGTTCTCCTGGCAGGCAGGAGAGGGCAGCAGTAACACACACACTGACCCATCTGTCCCTGTTACCAGCACTGACTGCAGTAGGATGTGGCCTTTCTATTATTGACAGACATCTCTGAGCAATTTCCTGGTGCTTTTAGCTGATACGACGAGGAGGGAAAGTAATTTTGCTCCTAACAAGGGCTGGATAACAGTCTAAAAGCCTGAAGTTTGTGGTGGTTAGAGGTAGTGCCATGCCCATGATACCTCATCTCAGTGGTGAAGGAGGCTGAGAAAGTAGGTATGGGGTGGTAAGAAAGGGTAGTGAGACTCTCATGTGCCCCTGAGTGGCACAGCCTTTGGGGAGAGGACATAAAAGTGACCCACGAATTATTACAACCCATGGCTTTGTGATTTCTCACTAAAGCCCGGGAAAAATGGGGAAGTTTTGCATAATTTTTATTGAATTGTGTTCTGTAAATGGGACACATTCCTCAGCTAGGAGGCAGGATGTTAATGGGCTACACAGCAATGGGTAGACACAACTTGCAGAGAGGAATTTCTTCTGGCCAACCAGCTTATTCTCATGCTTCTGAAACCCCATGAGCCTTTAAATGTGGATAGAGGCAAGAATAAGATAATATTCCACTTACATTATTCCTACTAATGTATGCGGGAATTAGGAATGTGATATATAAGGTCTCTCATTACCTTCAAAATCAGAAAATTCCTGCTGATCCACATGGTGATGCTTTGATCATCCAAGGGAATGATCATGGTGTATATTTATGGGATGGGCAAGCGTGAGATGTCTGAGTGTATCTCACCTCTGAGTCACTGTCAAGGCAAAGTGCTCTGAATACAAGAGGGACACCAAGGCCAGGAATCTTGCCAAACCAGAAGGACACTGGGATGCAAAAGACAATCCTGTTGCTGGTCATCCCTTTCCCCTAGTACAAGGAATTTCCTCCCTGTTGGATATATCACAGCCTGAAAGAGTTTTCAAACACTTCCAGAATGTAGGGGATGATTTGAGAGCTCGGATTTGTGGACTCAGCTCTACTTCAGCCTCAAATATGACACTGCGATGAGCACAGCAAGATTGTGAACCTGCTCAAGGTTACCCCACACAGTCAGACCACACACTTAGGGCAGGCCTACCCTATTCCACACAGACTATTTATTCCTGTTTCCCATGGCTCATGAAGGATAATTCCTCCCTCATCAAGGCTAATTAACCTAGTTGAAATGTTATCCTAACATGGTGTTACTGCTCCAGGGAGAGAGTGGCTTGTTTAGAGTGAAGTCTGATGCCTCTTTGTGTCTTTAATGTCTTTAGCAAAGCTCCCCTGCTGTTGTACATTGTTCCAGTGCCTTTCAGGGGAGCTCTTGTGGTTTGCATCCAGAGAGGATCTGTCCTGCAAACCAGCTCTCCCTCAGCAGACTAATGATAATTATCCAACAGTAACAAGTACTTCAGTAAAAGCTCAGATCCCCAGCTCACACACAAACAGGAGACAGTTTCTGTCCCATAGATCTCACGATGTAATAATATCCTCTGTTCCCATGCAAACCAAAGCATCTGGGAAGATGTATGTGCCCCCTTAACCACAGGCAATGAGAGCACAGCCACTAAAACCCCCGTGCAGTAAATAAGGTCCCTCTTTCAGCATCTCCGAGGAGGATCGCTCTCACCCGCAGTCAGTGAGCACTGTTGTGATAGCAGTCACCACAATCCCAGCTCCATACTCCCACTCCTCCCTCCCCCAGCCCACAGATCCAACATGGAGAAGTGACAGACCGATTTATTTTTTTCGCTTCCCCTCCCTCCTTACTTTGTCGCTAGGATCATCTTTTTCCTCGCTGTCTGCTCTTTCTGTTCCATGTGCTGTCTGGCAATGTGCTCTCCTACTGCCTTGGCAGGGAACTCTGTTTCACAGGTGTAGCCGAAATCTCTGGCCAAATGTAGTGCTTCCCCTGCGGTCAGACAAAATGGGACAGTCATTTCTTTAGGGTTATTATTACTGTCATCATCATCATCATCTTTATTATCATCATTATATTGTTGTTATTATTGTTACAGAACTTATTACACTCTTTGAAAAAAAGCCCCAAACAGTAGCAAGTCACTCCTGTAGACAGTCATTCTCAAGTCAGTCACACATTTCAGCCCAATTGGCCTGTTAGTGTTCAGTCATCAGCTGGTGCCAGACAGAAGATAGGAAGGATATTCCTCTCATCAGATGGAAGGCTGCCCCTCTCATGAGAAAATACCAGCCAAGACACTTGGCCCTGCCTTGCCAGCAGTGAATATTGGGCAGCTGCAAAATCTTGCAAGCCCTGTTCATCACCGATATTCAAGGTATGGAAAAGAGCAGAAATTAAGAATGAGCAACTTTGAAGAACTGAGTCAGCCTTTGGTGCTTCACTCCCTGTGTCTAATGGAAGAAGATCCCTGTACCCCAGAAAAGATCCATGGGGATTACACACATTCCAGTATATTTGCTTAGAGGTTAAGCCAACAGTACAAGTGTTCCACGCCAGAGAAAAGCAGGCCCCAAGGGAGAACTCAATAAATAATCCTGTTTCCAAAAGGATTGCAAACAAAAATGACCAGGCAAAACACAAAGGGAAGATGATGAAGAAGAGAGCTGCACTGAGCAACTTTCTACCTCACTGCAAAGACTGATCGCAAGAACCCAACTCTGTGCTGGCTGCCAAATGCCTCTGGAAGGACAGGACCCTCTTCACAGGCTTAAAGAATCCAGAATTTAATTTTAGGTTTTACTGAACACTCTGACCTGCATGCTGTGACTCTGACAACCTTGGTGTGGGATTTATCAGATCAAAAGCAGCTGCCTGGATTGCGAACATCTGCGCCTAAGTTAGTCTTTCCCCGGTGGGAAATAGGCATTTCCAGATGACACTTGTTCTCATCTTATTGCAGAGAGAAGAAATAGGTCAGCTACCAGAAGCGTATGTTGAAGCACATCTGCATGAGTGCCTTACAGACATGTGCTCCAGAATACCTTTAGAGTTCAGGGGTTGTGGGTTTTTCACTTTACTTCTCTTTTTGTTTTTTTCCAGAGCTGTGTGTTTGATTGCCATCAGGAGAAGTGGCACTGGACTCTGGGCTCTTTGAAGCTCAAAAGACTGATGCTGTCAGGAGGGACACAGGATACGTAACTCCTCTCTCTGAGAATATCTGCAGTGGAATTCATCAGATTAAATGTCAATATTGATGTCTGACTTAATACTTTCAAGTCAATGGAGACAAACTAGCACTCGAAGCATGTATCATCCTGTACTAGAGTAGAAGGCAAAAGGGAGTTGGAGGAATTATGGAGTCTAGATTAAGATTAACTCTAGATGGAGTTTAGGCCTAGATTAAATCTAGATTAGAACTCAGGAAATCACCTTCTGCTGACAGCATTGCCTTAGATGAGATTATTCACGGCTTTCTCAAGCCTAGTCTTAAATGTTTTCAACTAAGAAAATTCCACATCTGTTCTGAGCAGCATAATAAAATGTTTAATTATTAACTTAATTTAATTATTAAATTAAATAATTAAGCACCCAGAAGTGCTGATTTTTCCCTATTTCCCATGATCTGACATGAGAAGGTGCAACACAAATGAAGATGGGAAGATGAATCTCATCCTCAGCAAGGCTTGGTTAAGCCAAGGAAGAGGAGAAGATCCATGGAAACAGTGGTCCTGCGCCAGAGACAGTATGAGGAAAAAGAAACTGCATGCACTGACCTCTATTCCAAATCCATTCTCCCCTTTTTGAGATATTGTTTTCTCCCCTTCCAGTAAAACACTGGAGTTTTTATGGAAAAGCACCTTTTGATTCCACAAGAAAATGCTTTACTGTGTGTTTATCTGCCCCAGTTTATTCAGGTGCTGACAAAATCCATGCACCACTCCTGGGCAATCTGCTGATATCAGCCAGCTACAGCCACTGCAGCTGTAACCAACTTTACAGCAAAAATTGAAGATTATAGTCAAAATCATTTGCTTTCTTTGGATTTTTTAAAAACATGATTTCCAGTATTGATTAAAGGAATGAAGATGTTAACAAGCAATCAGTATCTCTGAGTTGAAAGGAGAAACAGTTTCCACTTAGTTTGCAGCTTCTAGAAAAGTAGAATAATTTCCAGTGAAAACAAAATGGATTTCAGTGGTAAGTTAACAGAGAATCAGGAGGAACAGGCATAGAGCTGACTGATTGCTTTGTATTTGAAACATCTATCCCAGAGTTCTTCATGGGTGAGAGAAGATACAATTTTAGACCATAGCTTTTACATTTCTGCAGAGTAGTTTCAAAACGTCTATTTCAGATATGCTTTTAATCTTCCTTAAATAAAGACTTACAGAGTGAATCAATTTCGGAAGAGCACCAGGTTTTTCTTTTCAAATACATTCTGTTAAAATACTGGATAGGTTTATCTTCATTCCAGCATGGAAAGAAAATAAAAGTCAAACTCTTTGAAGCTGTCATCAGGTGGAATTACAATTCTCCAGACAGCTTCATCATGGTCCCAGTCAGTCCCAGTAACAACACAAGGAATGTAGACAGCAAAGAATTTCAACATTTAGCCATTGGAAAAGTCTTGGTTTCTTCAAGAGAGCAGTATTTTTTGTGTTGAAATGTAGGCATTCATTTAACATGATCAACAACTAAGTGACTGAGATGTGAATGTTTCCACTTACTGTTAGAAAAAAAAAATGGAATGAAAATGTGAATTGTCATTCAAATGTATAGCTACAAAGATGGTTTATATTATTTCCTAGAGCTGAGAAAATTATACTAAACTGTTCTAATAATCTGAGAAAATTATTCAAAAGTATAAAACCTGTCTGGAGCTGGGATTGTGATTGTGATTTAAAATAATTTGAGCAAAAATAAACAAAATTACTTATCTCTCATGGATATACACTGGTAAAAATATAGATACAAATGTAATTACTGTTTTAATGAAATAATAATTAAAATATTAAAAATTTAAATTGAAAATATTTTTGCTGGAGGTGGAAAGCTCATGTATACTACAAATGCATGTTAGATCTATGCATATTTATTCATATAAGCATGCGTATACTATAAGGAGTAGGCATCCTGAATTATAACTACAAATTCTAAATAAAAATAAAAATGTAGAGTTGAGAACACTGCAGAGCATAATTTCTCCTACCTCATTTTTGAGCAAAGGTGCAATTTTAAACCAGGACCAAATGATAATTTGATATTTAGAAGTGTACTGTGATATGCTGGTTTGTTTTTGTTTTTTTTTGTTTTTTTTTTTTTTTTTTTTTTTGTTGTTGTTGTTAATAGGCTTTTCTTTGATTACTGTACAGTAGGATTAAATCTGCTAGGTGGAGGAAACTAGTTTATACAAAATGTCATAGAATATATTCTTTCTTTTTCTACAGCATAATTTGGGTAAAGATTTACTTTGGGAGAAAATGTGTAAATATCAGAAACGTGGATGAAGTGATCTTTTTTCCTTTTACCTAAGTTTTCCCATCTTCTGCCTAGTTGTTATTTACATCAGGGTAGGAATCACGATGAAGGTAGAAACCACTAAAATCCCTGACTTTTATAGTAGGTTGCCTTGTTTCAATCTAAATTCAACCTAAAATCAAATTTCCCCATTTTTGATCTTCCTCCTGCCAACATAAAGAGCAGATGTTGGGAATCTTGGACTCTCCTTAAAACCAGCACAGGCTTTGCAGCTCCTGGCAGCTCTGCCTCTCCTCTGCAACTTGACAATTGACCAGAGAGCTTGGCGTGATGGAAAAGGACGGCTGCTGGAGCAGAATTGGCAGAGACAGCTCGGGAAAGCCTCGGTGGGGAGAACAGCCTGTACCTCAAAGGTTTCTGTGGGCAGGTGCAAGGAGAGCTCTGAAGGTCCCCGGGGGCCAGCAAGAGTGAGAGCTGCTCCTATGCAGAGGGAAGGCAAGGAGCTGTGTCCCCAGGAGAGGGACACTCGGCATCCGAACCTCCCACTCTCTCCTTGGCTGTGCCACCTCCGGATGCTCTACCCGGCAGGAATGGTACTCGGGGGGAGGAAGGACAGGCGGGAGGTGGAAGGAAAGTTTATGCTATTTGTAGAGTGAGAAGGGAGGAGGAACAAGTGGAAGGGTATTTAAACAAAGGCTGGTGGGGGAGAAGTGTGATCGTTGAGAGCACGATGAAAAAAGAAACCACTGACCTATTTTTCTCAAGAGTTTTGGTCCCCAAATGACGAATGTCATTAACTCTGTGTCTAGGAAATTTAGGGTCTTAATCAGGTTTGACAGGAAAACAAACTGTCGATTTTTTTGTTAAGTTTTTCTTTTTTTTTTTTTTAATCTGGTGGTTTAAAAATCATTCATGCACTGCTTTTAGCTGCGTCTGCGATCACATTTATGTTTTGTGAATTTTTTTTGTAAGTGAACCATTCAAACAGAAGGGGACATCTCCCCTCTTTTCACATCCTTCTTTGCTCCCACTGCAGAAGCTTTTGACTCTTTTGAGCCCTCAGTAAAGCTTAGCCTTAGAAATACTAGTATTTATTCGAGGAGCCTTTATTTTATAGCTAATATGTAGGAATTTTCCTTTTGGAGCTCGTAAGAAAAATGACCTTTCCCTCCATCTAGTCCAGGCACTAGAGGGCATCCCTCGCCTGCAGGTTACACAAAGTTGTGTCCCCAAACTGCTCAGGAGAGTCCTGCAACACTGACTTCATTCTCCCTGTCTGCCTTTCCACTCCTTATGTTGATTTATGTGGAAGACAAAGAGAACAGAACTGATCTGTCAAGCAATTCCAAAAGCTCTAAAGATGCGACCTGTTCAAGCCAACACTAAACATCCTGCAGTAACGCAGAACTCCAAAATAAAAAACTTTGCAGGAAACAGGAGGCCATAGAATAATTTTCATAAAATCTGCACCTTCATGAGGCAGCCATAGCCAAGAAATAAATTGCAGTCTGTCCTTGAGCTTAACAGACTCCCCAAAACTCAATGATTTCAGTATGTTTTAGAAGGAAAGAAGTACTAGTTATGCCAGAGATTTTTGACTTCGTTTTGGTCAGTAACCACAATAATCATGCAACTAATTTTGCCTTATCTTCCATAATGTAGATGTTCAAGAAGTTGGGGATGCTTTTACTTAAGGGGATATTAAAACCTCAATATGTTGAAGACTGTGAGGACCTTTAATAATAATGAATTTAGGACCATCTAAAGAAGTCAAGAGTGACACAATCCTGGGTTGTTATGAGATGTACACAGAGTGTACCTGATATTTTAGAGATTTAATAAAACTAACAAATTATTATTATTTCAATTTCTGTACCGCTATCACACAGAAAAAGCTCACGCTTCTTTCTGAGCTTTCTCTCTGGATATTCTAAATCCCAGAATAAACCTGTGTCCTTCCATTTCTGCCTCCTCCAGCAGCAAGAACCACTGAAGGATGGTTTTCCTTAATTTGAAGAAATTTTGTTGTAAGTTAGTTTAACCTGGAAGGGATATCTGAATGTCCAAAGTGAGAACAGCCTATAGCACCAAGAATTCAAGGAGCACTGCCAAGTTTGACCCTGAATTGGTTATACAGACAGGAAATAAACTTCACTTAGTTTTCTGTTGGAATGTTAACGTGGTGGTGCCATTCCCAAAAATTCCATCGGGTAAAATTCATGATTATCATATCCAGGCGAAAAGGTCTCTGCCAAAGTGAGCTCTGGCACATCAGTGTTTGTCTTTAGGACCCACAGCAAGGCAGTCCAAGAACACTACAGGTTTGACACCAGGTTTGCTCCAGGCTTTGAATAAAGGGCAGGGGGGTGGGCACAGCTCCATTCCTGGGAGCAGGAATCCAACCCTGACTTGCAGTAAAGGTACTCAGCCATCAACCCCAGGGCTGCAGTTGTCACACAGGTACCTCCCTCTCAGTCTCTTCTGATGAATGAATAACTGGCCACATAGAATCCCAGAATCACAGAATGGTCTGGGTTGGAAGAAACCTTAAAGATCCTCCACACACTGCCATGGGCAGGGACATCTTCCACTATCCCAGATTGCTCCAAGCCCTGTCCAACCTGGCCTTGGACATTTCCAGGGATCCAGGGGCAGCCACAGCTTCTCTGGGCACCCTGTGCTAGGGCCTCACCACCCTCACAGGGATGAATTTCTTCCTAATTTCAGCTTTCAGCTTAAAGCCATTGCTCTGTTTATTAATAAAACCCAGCTGTGTTTATTCTTCCCTGACCTGAGATGCCTCAAGGTGGGAACAGCCCTTGCTCCTCTAACTTGGTACCTTTTCCAAGACTGTAACTCCATGAGAGCTTTCTCATGGAAGCCTGTGTGATGTGGACACACCTGTATTTCAGAGCATCCCCACTGAAATTCCTTGTGCTCAGTGACCCCTGAAAATCTCAGTCCCTTGTCATAGATGCTGAAAACCTCCAGTGCTGAGGATTCAGTGCTACTCCTGCCTTGAAAAATCTCCATCCTTTGAGATAATAAATAACTCAAAAACTCCAGTGCAGGTTCTTCTAATTGACCCTGCTTTGAGCAGAAGTATTGTGCTGGGAGATCACCAGGGGTGTCTTGCAGCCTCTGTCCTTCTGTAATTCTGTAATTCTGTGGTAATATGTGCTGAGGCCTCAGCCTACTTGCCTAGATCTGTATGGACCTTTCAGGCTATGATTGTAGAAGGTATTGACCTTTAGGATGAGCTGGGTTCTCTCAACATCAAGGAGGGGGGATCTGAAATTCCCAGAGCTGCTACTTGCAGCCAGACAACAAACTGGGTACTTAGTGGATTCACCCAGAACAGAAGAGATGCAGGTAGAGTTTCTTCCCTTTGCCTGAGGGGTTTGAACCTGCATCTCCCAGCTGAAGGTTTGAAGAGACTGGCAGTATTTGGAGAATGATATTTAAACAACAAATAAAGGCCATGAAAATATCTCCTGAGCCTGTCTAGATATTATCTGAAAACAGATTTCATTCATTTATGTGTGTGGGGAAAAGGCTTGTCTAAATATTATGCTTTCTTATGGGAGAAAAAAAAAAAATCATCACATTTCTGGACCAGCTCCAGGAAATTCACAAGTTAAAAAAAAGTAGGATAAACAAACCTACTTATAGAGTTGGTATAAAGCATTCATCTCTCTCACAAGAACACTCAGATGATCAATTGTAAGCACAAATCAATGCTGAGGAAACTGCAGGGCCAAGACACTTGCTGGGGGCCAAGATATCTCAGAGTAAACTTCCACTTTGCCACTCACTCAGTCTGTGACTTTAGGCAAGTCAGGTCTCTTTTTACAAAACACAGATTATGGAATTTAACCCTATGGCTGAAAAGGGTTGCATGCCACAAAACATTTTAATTATGGTTATATTATATTGCAATATTAGAGACACTACCTTCTACCAGGGAAGTCAGGAGTGTGACATTTGCTGCTTTTCTTCTTCCTGCAGGCAAATTCAGTCCAAGTCTGTCTAATTTTTCTCGCAAGCAGCGTCCTCCATTCTTGGATTTTGCTCTGTCATGAGAGAACAACAGGAAAGAGATACTTGTCATTATTCTGCACCTTTCAACTGTGTTAAGATAAGCCTAGAAACTGTACACACTTCTTTGATAAATATGTGGGGTAATGCCTGCAGTAGTGATATCAATGGGAAATATTTCAGAGCTGTATTCTTAATGTCCTGCTTGCTCTAGGTGGTTCTTTAACATCGGTTCTTTAACTGAGTTAGAAATTTAAATGCCTGTCATGGGGGCATCAGATCTTCAGGCAGCTTTCCACCTAGTGGAGCCCAGTGTCCTGATTTGGGCATGGCACCTGGGATTCCAGTGACTAAATATAAATATTGACAAACTATAACTATTGACATAAGTGCAAACATTTATATCTGATTTTATCAGGCTCCAAAGACAAATTAGAGAGAAATGTGACCTTCAAGAATTAGACTAAACAGATATCCACAATGAGTGAATTTTACTCATCTGGTTTGTCTGGCTATTAAAGGAAGCCAGGCAGCTACTTAAATGTAGATGTCTATGTGAAACCCAGCTCTAACTATCCCTCTATAATTTATGTAGAGACCTGGCTACTAAGAAATGTTGTCTACGAAGCTCAAAACTCACAAGTAAGAAGGCCAAGACAATAGGAAATGCTAAAGCTGAAATCTCAGTCATCATTGGTTATTTGTTCCCCTATGCCACACCTATGCCACCTCCATCTCTTTGTTCTCACAAAGTGGGTCCTGGTGTGTCCCAGCTGCTTTTCTGCAGCACTTCAGTGTTCGAAGCATTTGAGACAAATCTACTTATGCAGCAGATGTAGGTTCAAATTCTTCCTCAGCCTAAGGGAATTTTAACTTGTATCTTTCAAACAGATGCAGCAGCCAGCTGACAGCAAATAACTAAGGTTAAAATGCTGAAACAGTTAATAAAACAGTGACTGGAACCCTGATATCTCCAATCCCAAATGAATGACCTGTCCATTAATTAGATAAGAGTCTACACCTTTGCTTTTTTGTACAAATAATACATAATTAACCCCAAACGAGATTGAGGGGCCCTCAGCTTGGAAAAAGTAATCGCTGAGTAGTAAAATTAATTAACTAAATATTTTGAGGTTCATGTTCAAGTTCCTTCAGGCAGAGGAAGGAACCAAACACAGAATATCACCATGTGGATGACTGTTTTTATACATTAAAAAATAACACAACTTTGGCTGCATTGTTTGTCAGGAAAGATCTTCTGAAAAGATTCTTTTTCTTTATTCAGAAGAGCATTTTATTCCCAAAGCAAGGTATTTGGGAAAATAAGTAACCAGTGACTGCTGACAGAATGCAAAAAAATAAACCTTCAAGGTCTCAGGCAAACAATCAATGAGGTTTTGTTTTCCTACATCTTTCCTGGTCGAATACAGAGTGTTTGAGCCTTTTCTCTAGCTGTGAAACCCCCAGTCACAAACTGGCCAAATCTGCTCCATTGCTCACGCTGACCCATAAAACAGAATTAGCAGATCCAAACTGCAGAAAGGGAGGAGTCCCTGGCTTTTGCAAACTCCTGAACCATGCCCAGGGCTCACCTGGGAGAGGAGATATTTAGTCTGGGTCAAAAACTTGTGGGGATCATTCAAGCATTTTAACAGAGGAGTGAGCCCCCACATTCAAGTCGATGCCCTTGAATCCATAATAGCTTGCACTGTATTGATGAAACCTGCAGCATGTGTATTTAAAATGAAAATTAGCTGAAGGTTTCTCCAGGGTGAAGCAAATAGAGGCGATAATTTTGGTGGATGCAGAATTTGGATTTCAATGCCCACAGGAGCAGTTAAATGGGACTTATGCCTTGACAACAATTTATGGTGTACAGTCATTATTCTCCAAGATGTCTCGAGACAGCTCTTGAGTGCCTGCATGTCTCAGGCTGGTTAAAATGCCTTTCAGTATCAGCACGAGGATCAGTGTGGCCGTCAGTGCCAGCAGTGAAATCGCCGATGACTTTCCAGCTAGTTTTGATCAAAGGGTGTTCAAGCAGCTGGTGCCATCTGAGCTGACGCCTCGGGGACACCGTGACTTAGATATGCCTGGCTGAATTACAGTTGCCTGCTAGTTTTCCTCTTGCAATGTGAGGCACAGTCTGCCCCTTTCCCTCTTCCTGCTCCTGCTCTCTGCAGGTGTCTGCTCTGGTCAGTGAAGGGTCAGAGGCAAAACTTTACCTGAATATTCCCCCCTCCCCTAGTATCTCACAACAAGAAAAGTAAAACCAGCTTATTCTGTCCTTTTCATCCTCAAAAAAAAAACATGCAGAGAAAGGAAGAAAATGACATCCCCACACCTCAGTGTTTCTTTCTTTTTTGTTGAGTGAGGGCTGTAATTATTTTAAAACAATTCACTTTGAGATAGTTTCTCAGCAAGAATTTAGATTTGTAGCTCTGATTAAATTTCCCGCGTGTTGCTTTTCCTTTTGTTTTTGCTCAAAACAAGTCAAAGCAACATCTATCCATGTCTGATGAGTAGTTGAACGGAGGAGGTAAACAAAAAAATCAGTTTGATGAAAAATGTAAATTTGTTAATTTACTGAAAATTCCCCAGTGCTCCCTCCTGATCCATCCCCTTCTGTTCACCCAAAGTACGAGCACCTATCCAATCAGGGAAAAGGAATAAAACTTATCTGTTGTAAATTTTAAAAAAATTACAGCCATTACAGTATCATCTAGGAGCTGTTATCCTCACCTTCAACTTACCTTCTCAAAATACCTCCGAGGAGGGAAGCATTGAGGCATTCTGGTGGAGAAAGGCGCCTCTTCACCTCTGCAATGGTCACTTTGTACTTGGAAGTGGAGCTGAGTAGAGACAAGCGACCAGGAACAGAGCAGAACAGGTCCGTGGGGTTGACAACACAGGTGCCACCTATGAAACAAAGGAAATATTAAATTGAGGGAAACCTCCTCTTCTGTGTTTTGACAAACTCAACCATGACAATTCCGTGGTTCTCTTGCAGCTGGTTTTGTTTGGGTTTGGTTTTTCTTAGGGTGTGTGTTGTTTGGCTTTCTATAATATTATTGTTTTGAGAAAAATGAATGTGTTGGAATTTCAGTGTGAGAACAGTGAATTGTAAGATCTCATAAGCTTTACAGTCAAAATACCTTGATATGGTTATTTGATGTAATTTGATTTCATGCTCTGAAAAATTGCCAGTTATCACTAAGGTCTCTCCAATCTAGTATGATTAAAAAAATAAGATTGAAACCTCACTCACAATTAAAAAAAAAACAAAAAACAACTGCTTGTGAAAGTATTAGGGCATTGGTTCTAATGTGAAATATTAAATTTAACTCTCATAGCTGTATTTAGTGCTACAAAGATGCAAGAACACTGGGATTACAGTGATTTGCAGCAAGAGCAGCTTTCCACACCTTTGAACTCATAAATTCCTTCAAAAGTTAGGTCAAATCCTCAGCCGATATTAACGATTGAAATCTATTGAGTTACATCAGTTTATCTCAGGTTAGCTCTGCAATTGTTTAGTTTTTGAGAGTGGCAATTACTTGGCCTGGGTCTAAAACTGCTGAATGATCACCAAATCTTTCAGTCAAGACTGTGATCAATAACTCCTCAGGCAAAACTGAGCTCTAAACTTAAAGTTAATTTAAGAGAGAAAGCGAGAAAACTTTCTCTGCAACTGATGCAAGAGAGTAGAACAAACTCCCAGGGGAAAAAAAAAAAAAAAAAAGACATAATCTTAAGGACTTACACATATTTTATCACCAAGCACAAAACACTTTTCTTTGACCTGCCTTCTCCAACCTGATTACAACAAAACAATTCTGAGTTAGAAATGAATCTTACCACTGCATGCACTATTACTCCCTGGGGGAAAGAGGAGGGAAAAAATAAAAAAGAAAAAATGAGCTGCATATGACAGTGATACAAAATATCATATAATTGAATGCACTGCTCGAAGGAGTTCAGATGTTTTGTGTGAGGATGATGATATGAAGACCTTAGAGCAGAATTAATCTGTGCTCATCACTCATGCTTAAAGGAAATATGCTGTATCTTTTAAGATACCCTGATAGTTTCTTTTTTCCTATGAACACCTTAATATTTTTTAACTACAAAATTCACTTCGTTGTGCATAAAAATTTTTAGCTTCTAACTTAAATTCTATAATGAGAATAGAATAGAATAGAATAGAATAGAATAGAATAGAATAGAATAGAATAGAATAGAATAACAATTAAAAGCTCATTTTAGGTCAGATCCTACCCCCTTTTCTTCATCAATTTATATGTGCAGCCCTCTTAAAATTAAGGTGACTCTGTTCCACTTCTCACAGAGACAGACTGAAGGATGAACCTTCATTAAATGAAGACTATTCCTTGCTTACATAAGGCAAACAGAATTTCTTTCCAAATATTTCAGCTCTTGAAGGTATATTTAAACATTTGTGCTGACAGCAACAGCAGAAAAGAACATCTCTTGGTATCAATCCCAGATGGGTGAGATCCTGACTCAGTTCAGCAGGGTATTTTATGACTTCTAATTATGTTCCAGGGCAGATATTAGTGTCCACTTCTTAGACAGGATATAGAGACAATTAATGCATCACCAAAATATAGGTACATCAAGGGCACTGATGCACATTTTTACACAGCTCAAAGCTACAATTAATGAGCTCATATGCTCAAACACAGAAATCTGGCGCCACATGCCTGAAATAATTTTGGGTCTGTGTTGTTTTGGTATGTTTGGGTTTTCTTTGGTGGATTTTCTCCTTTTTTTTTCATTTTTTCAGAAACCTGTAAATATTTTCAAGCAACGTTTTCAAACTTCTGGTCTGTCAGGTACATTTGTGAAGAGCGTTAACACTGAGTAGATCTGTTTGTTTGGCATCTGCCACACAATGCACATACACACGTATATATATTTTTATATATATATGTATATATATATATATATGTGTCAAGAAAACAGTAGCACTGTGTACATATTTATTTACTTCAATGAGTCTCTAGATTTTATAACGAGTGAGACTGTACTGAAATCAGTGTCACATTAAAGTTCATCTTCTTGCCAGGTTAAGCCAGTATGTGCACCCTTTATGCCAGATAAATAATTGTTCCTTTAATCCAAAAACCTGTTACCCTGCAGCTGCTCCTACCCTAAGCAGAATTTACTGTAACACTTCTCATTATTATTTAGTAGAAAGTTGCTTGCAGTCTGAAATATTTTAAAGTATCATGCCTAAGCAACATGATCTAAACCAAAGGTAAGCCAGGTATGGGTTAAAAGTAAAAGAAATCAGCAAGTCTAGGTCATTTGCTTTCCAGAAACATGGGGAACAAGTAGCAAATTACAAGAAGGTAAAATCTATTGCACATAATTATTTCACTCTATTAATTATTCATTGACACAGCAACAGAGAGCAGTGTGGTGCTTTCTAGATGAAGATATGCCTTTGTCACAAACTGTGTGCATTTTTGAATGCACGAATCTCCTACCACAAACACCACCTTGGAGAAGAGATGGATGAAGGCCTGGCCTTTGCACCACGTGGGAAACAGAAAAAGGCATAGAGGGCTGCTGGAAAGAGAAAGGAGAAGGGCAGACACATAGGAAGATGAAGGATTAGGTTTCTTGTCAAACACATGCTCCAGAATATTCCTTCCTTCCTTCTGATCATGTGTTAGAGTAGACAAATGATTTTGCAAAGCAGCTTAACATGAAGACCACAAGATTTGTTTTAAGGTGAACAAAACAACGGTGCCAACACCAGGGTTTTTTACCCGTCAACACAGTGATACTGTAGGTGCTGCTGGAAAAGTCAATCCTCACTTAATTGTTGAGCCAATCTTGTCATAACAGAGTATTTGAGAGGTGGGGTGCTAAGATACCAGCAGAAGAAGTAGAAATAATGCTGCAAAAGCAGAGCAGAAATAATGCGTTTCGAGAGTCTAATGATTCAGCCTGGAGATCCCTATTCCTCTCAGCAGTTTTTGCTGACTCTGTAAATCTTTCCAGATTAACTTCTGGTGCCAGGACACATAGGACCCCCTCAGCTCATCAAATGAAGAGCCCCACACACAGGAACAGTAAAGTAATGTTCGCACAAGTGTGTCTGAAGAAGGGAAAGCTGTGACCCCTGCACCCTGACTCGTTAGCTGTGGCATTTATCCGACAGCAAAGCCAGAAAAAGGAAAAGGGGAACAGGCAGTGAGATAACTGGTGAGATCATCCAGCTGATTGCCTCAGCAATTTTGTGCTCTCAGTACCGTGTGAAGTGGACAGTGAGTTTTAAGACTCTTCTTAAGACAACTGTTTATTCCCATAGGGATGTGATTTCGTGGTCTGATCTGACTTCATCTGTTGCCATAAGATACTGCTTTGGAGGTGACTGTAAATAGTGATGGTTGTGCTCTTACAGCCACAGAGGTCTGGAAACACAGGCAGGACAAGATTTAGACAAATGCAGAATTATAGCTTATATTGAAACTGATAGATTAGGGGAAAAAAATAAAGAAGGGAAGATTTCAGGCACTCGATCCCTTCTTTAAGGCTTCTCTCTCACCCAACTCTTTTCAATGACTTCCTTATTAATGGCAGAGTTTTAGCCTCTGTTCTGTCATCTTCATGTGGATTTCGATAAATACAATTGGTCACAAGATAAAAATGGGTGGGAAAGAGAGACGCTTTGTGCAGCTGATCTCATCTAGGTGAGAGGGCAAGGGCCCAAAACTGCTGTGTACTTAATCCCCAAACCACTTCAAGAGATTGTGTATAACCTGATGTAGCTAAAGATGTTCCTGCTCATTGCAAAGGGTTGGACTAGATGACCTTTAAAGTTCTCTTCCAACACAAAATGTTCTATGATTCTAATCAATGATTATTTTCAAGTGGTCTGAAAGAGGGGAATGACAAAAGACCAAATTTTTATTAGTTTACTCAGGGGGCTCAATCCTTTTCCTCCTAACTTACTAGGTCATGCTCAACACAGTGTTTTCCTTCATGAGAACTGTGCTTTTGCTTTGTTTCCTAAGCCTAGAACAAACAAAAGCTAGGCTATGTGATACTGGAAAAAGTAGTCAGAGCAAACATCGGGAGAGTATTTTCCCTCTCTTAGTCCTGTCTCTGCATCAAATAGCACAGGTCTGTACAAAATGCCAACACGAGCTGATGATGGGTTGTGTGGATGACAGCAGGGAGAGCAGAGCCGTGCTCTAACCCACCCATCTTGTCAACACAATGAAAATCCCAATAAGGCACACGGTGAGGAGAGCTGGGTCTGTTTTGGTTGCAGGTTCCCTTTGTAGAGATGAAGAGAAAAATAGGGTGGCTGGAGTGTGGTGGTTTATTCTGATTTAGTTACTCGGGTACCTGCTGAAATTCAAGGCTCCCTTACACCATCAGAGTAAAATACTTGTGCATCCTTTCATTGATAAAGCCAATATTCTGAAATTTTTTTATACTTTTCATAAGTAGCATTTTTTTTTAATGAAATGAGAGAGAGAAATATCCACTGATGTCACTAGATGGTTTTTACACTTTAAATATATATTTTTTTAGATATGTGTGTCTATAATTTTGTACATCCTTACACTCTGCAAGGTCATTTTTTATTTGCTAATTGTAGCCGCAATACACAGCCACAATATAATGAGTGTTTTATATTCATTCAGTACAACATAGTTCCTTTCTCCAAGACATTCACCTATAAATGTCATGCACCTATGTAAGGAGACATTATAATACACTGGTGACAACAGTGCAGAAGTGCTGTTTATTTTGTTTTTCAGGATATAGACGTTTGTGTACTTGTGTACATTATTAAGTATAAGCATGCCTGAATGTCAACAGATTGATCTTATATAAAATATTTATAACATGCTATGTTTTTATTAGTCTATTATTTATATCCACAGGTGCTGTTGGTGGGAGCCTCCAGCTTATAGTTTATTTTCTGTCCTGTGCTGAAATTCTGGCAAGTTTAGAGTACATTACAAAATAAAGACATAAGCATCTGCCTCTCCTTAGCTTTTTTCCCTTATCACGTAGCAAATGTAAGCAAGCAGTTATCAGTACAGATTTTGTCAGTGTTGTTTAATCCCATGTTCAGTTCAAAAAGGTCTATAAGCAATTCAAAATGTTCTCCAAATTATCCTCACATGACCCTGTCATTAATATCAGCAGCTAAATATTCAAACCTCTAAAACTAATCTACATTTGTCAGGAAAAATAGAACGTACTGTTGTACTGTTTTGTTTTTGCTTTTTTTTTTTCGTCCAGTTATCCTTTTGGTCCCATTTAACTTAGCAAACTTTGCATCACGTTGGTAGCCACGTAAAACCAGCTCATGCCACTAACAGAAACAATTCCTAGATGTTCCTGACTACAACATTCATGCCAAGAAAATAGACAAGCCTGCACAGAACATGAGGAATTTTTAAATATAAACCAAGAGATTCAGCAAGAGTGAGGGTATCACCACCAGTTTCTAAGACCAGCCTCTTACCTACACCACGTTTTTAAGGACATTAAGAGTTGTAAGGGTTTTAATTGTAAACAAGTTTTAAAAAATAGCTTGGGAGAAGTAAGGTGGAAAACAGAATAATATGAATAAGTGGGTTTGCTACAGAAAACCAGCTTTAAAGATTGTAAAAATATTTCCTGTCCCCAGGACCAAGCCCTCTTTATCGAGCTGTATCAGCACTGACACAGGAGAATTTCTGCAGCTCCCGGGCTGCAGATCCAAACCATACCCAAAAGAAAAAAACCAAAAAAACAAAAAAACATCTGCTTCATTCCCCTTCCCATACACAAGGGAAATGTACCTTCCCAATGCCTCCCCAGGTCGTCCCTGTGCCATTGGCTTGGGAAAAGCGGTGAGTGCTGCTGGAGAGTGCCCGTGACCCTGTGCTGGTTCCTGCAGGACAAAGGCTTGGGCAGGCTGTGTGTGGTGTGGGTCGTGTGTGTGAAGGTGTGGTAAAGGCCGGGGGCTCAAAGTGTCCCATGAGTGGGGCAGAGCGAGTGATGTTGAGAGGGGAACCTGTCCCAGGAGCCTCTGGCAAGCTGTGTCTGTCCTGTGTTTGTTGTGTGCCCACTTGCCGTGTGCTCTTGCACACTTCACTCCCATCGTGTGTGCCTGAGTTTTTGGGATTCCAGGGGCAGGTCTGTGTGATGTGCACCCCGTGTGTGCCTGGCTCCAAAATCTTCGCTGAGGCAGGCAGAGCTGGGACTGTGCAAACCGTGACACCCCGCAGCTCGAAATGGAGCTAAGGGAGACAGAAAAGGTACAAAACACAACTTCTACCCAGCAGGAATGGGGGGAAGCACAGAGTCCCAGAACTGGGGAGAACGCAGCCCAGGGACTTTCCATGACCCTGCTGCCCACAGCCAGAAAACGCACCTTTTGTAGATCAGCAGAGAAAACATACAAACAAACGACCAAAACAAAGAAAAAAAAAACAAAAAAAAAAAACCCACAACCCCCCCAAAAAAAACCCCAAAAAATAAAAAAAAACCAAAACCAACCAAACTTCAAACAGACAAACAAAACCTCGCCGAAAGATCAAACCAAAGTAAAACCAACCATCAAACAAACAACCAAAGCTCTCAAAACCCAGCCCGATGTCTTGGCCGAAGTTCTGCAAAGGTCTGGCTGTCAGCAGCGGGGGATGCTGCGTGCTCCGCTCCCTGCCGGCCCGGCGCGGTGCTCGCTGTCCGGGCAGAGCCCGACAAACCCTCTGCCCTCCCCCTCCGGCCCCTGCCCCAGCCCCAAACTCCTGGCGAGCTGCAAGTCGCTGAAT